>NC_072777.1:5754974-5894974 GCF_022539595.1 Amphiprion ocellaris
TTTAGCTCTTTGGCTCTTGAGAACTTGCTCACAAAAATCCCAATAAATCTCAACTGTGTCTGTGTCTCCATAACTACGACAGAAATGTCTAGAAAGAAACAGCTGAGTAAGGAAACATGAGTACAGATACAAATACCTGATAATTATAGTAAAAATCTATTCAGATGGGTACCCAGATGGCTCAGCTGGTTGAGCAGGAAACCCATAAACAGGGTCTTTAGTCCCCAATGCAGAATCTTGGGTTTGGCTCCAGCTCATGGCACTTTGCTGCAAGTCTTCCCCCCATTCTTCTCCCCTACTTTCCTGTCTGCCTCTCAACTTAATCTGTCAAATAAAGCCAAAAACGACCAAAAAAAACCTTCAAAAAAATATTTGAGTGACTCTTTATATAATAATCATGTTTATTTTGTCGCAAAGTAGACCAATGAAACTATGATCATTTTTTGTACACATGATCTTGCTTCCAAACTTTTGGCCTGTAATGTACTTGTTCGCTTCTGAAGAGTTTCTTCTTCATTTTGTGCTCCTTCCTATGTGCTCCTCGTCGTACAGCTCGGATGTGCCATCGGGTTCCTCCTGCCTCCGATCCTGGTGCCCAACGTGGACGACATGGATGAGCTGGCTCATCACATCAGGGTTATGTTCTACATAACGGCAGGAGTGGCCACTTCACTCTTCATCCTGGTCGTCTTCGGTAAGATAAACGTTGCATGATAAAGGCTCAGTCCACCTTAAATCACAAAGCTGATACTTTCTCACTTAGGTTTTAGTGCTTCCAAGGGCTGTACACTGCAGGTTGATTGGTCAGAACACTCATCCGACCAAATTCTCATTGGTCCAACAATCGTCAGTGTTATTCAAACTAAATTAGAATCACTAACTTGAAAGCTGTGGAAGCAGCACTTTACCACTTCTATAGGTCAACAGTGAGTAAATGGAGGATCTGAGGTCAGTGAATGTGTCTTAGTGATCGTAGGATAAAGACTGTATCTGGGAGGTCTAGTCACTGGTGGATCAGTACTCCTGGACAGAACTACACCATGAAGACTAAAGAACATTCCTAGAAACTCTGAGAAAAGACTGTTGAGAGTTCGCCAGAAGACATGTGGTGACTCTGATGTCAACTGGAAGAAAATTATTTGGTGTGAGGAGACCAGAATAGAGCTTTTTGTCCATTAGAACAGGCACTTGGTGGACACCGAACACTGGACATCATCACAAACACACCACTGTGAAGCACGGTGGTGGCAGCATCATAATGTGCACGCTAAGTGAATGTATTCTTATGATCCACAAGCTGTTTGCGTGCATTGAAGAGGAAACACAAGTTTAAAAGAGGGCAGTGAGAGGGACAGTAAATCTGACACATTCACTAATGTAATATAAATTAATAAACAACTCACTAAATGTTATTCCATCTCCAATCATCATTTTTTTTAATCACAGTTTAAGCTTGACCATCTCTGATTTGCCGGAAAAATTGCTATGACATAAAATATGCACATTTCTAAGGATATTTGTGTAATTTTCGTTTGATAAATCACAATTTTTTCAAGCGTTGAATTTCGAGACTGATTGAACGACAATATCTCAGGAACTTTTAAAGATAAAAGCCTGAAATTTTCACAGTTATTTCTCAAAAAAGAACTAATCAGGGGACACCACAAGAATTCAAATACCGCTAGACAGCCAGATCCAAATAGAATCTGGACTTTTAAAATGGTTCTGAATTTATAACTATGGTTCTGAATCAGTGGCGTGATGAGAAATACTCCTGGGAATTTCAGGCTTTTATCTTTAACACTTCTTGAGACATTGTTTATTTATGTTTCAGTGTGTGCAACAAAGGCTGAAAATGGGTCAATGGGCAGGTTATTTTTAAACAAAAAAAAGATATATAAAGCTAAATTTCCACAGATGCTATTTTAAATACAATTTTTAAAAAGTTGTGGTGGCAGAGTAGAAGGCCTCTGATAATTTAAGTTGGAATAACCCAATAATCTTTCTTCATAATGACAAATTCTTACCTTTAATCAATTATTTTTGGCAGCGCAAAGTCCAGACTAACTGTGAAGGCCTTTTGTAATGATTTATTGGAGTCAGAGCCAAACTGAAGTTGTTTGTGTAGCTGCATTTTGTTAAAACAGCAGTTTGCATATCGCAGTTCAACAGCCAACAAACAGGTTAACTTGTCATTTCTTGTTTTTTCTCAATAGTGCTGGAAACACTTGGTGAATTATATTTCATTTATATACACTACCGTTCAAAAGTTTGGGGTCACCCAGACAATTTCATGTTTTCCATGAAAACTCACACTTTTATCCATGTGCTAACATAACTGCACAAGGGTTTTCTAATCATCAATGAGTCTTTCAACACCATTAGCTAACACAATGTAGCATTAGAACACAGGAGTGATGGTTGCTGGAAATGTTCCTCTGTACCTCTATGGAGATATTCCATTAAAAATCAGCTGTTTCCAGCTAGAACAGTCATTTACCATGTTAACAATGTCTACACTGGATTTCTGATTCATTTAATGTTATCTTCATTGAAAAAAATGCTTTTCTTTCAAAAATAAGGACATTTCTAGGTGACCCCAAACTGGGCAGGAACACACTAGTACACTCCAAATCTGGTGTTAAAATTTCCGTTTGAAATAACCAGGTTAAAAGGATTTAAAATCCCTCAAATACCAGCTTTTTATATTTATTCAAAGTTCATTTAGGTTCATGAGGCTAGAAGGTGGATTACATGCTATAGAAGAGTGATGACTCCTGTTGATGATGATGATGATGATGATGATTTATCTGTTAAAGATCACCTGCTGCTCCAGTATAACATAACGATGAGGGTATATTTAGTTTGAGCTGCTTACAATAATGAAGTTTTCATTGGGGGCAGTTTCTTTGCTACAAATTAGTTCCAACGAAATCAGATCTCATTAAAGTCTGTCATTCAGTATTTCTAATGTGATTTCTAAATGTCTTATGTAGAATAAAAGAAACTCCATTTACCTCCGTCGTGTTGGAGCGGCAGCAGAAAGAGGATGTCTGAAAACATCTGCAGATAAACCCGAAACTTTCAAATTAGAGGGCCAGGTGCCATGTAATTTGTTTTTTTACAGTTTCGGCTGTGTTTGAATTTACATGAAATCTGCATTAAATGGAGGAGTTTTTGTGAATGGATATGGAGATAAAGAGGTTTCGGTCGTCGCTGCAGCTGCTGAGCTTTTTTTTCCTCGTTTTATTTTTTCCCTCATGATGCTCTGAAACAGTGTTTGGCCCTTTTCTCACTCAGACCAAAGGGAATTTCTTATTCAGTCAACTGACATGAAGGTGGTTTTTAATTTCCATTCGATTTACAGTCTAACAAGAAGCACCATTCAGCGAGTGAAGAAAAAGCGCTGATCTGCATGTTAGTAGCAACAAAAAAACTTTCCCAGAAGGGGAGCTTGACAAAAAAGATACTGTTGTGGTGCGGGGAAGGTCAGGAGAAGAACCTGGCCTCATAGTGCTTCTGCGCATTTAAATCAGCTGCTCATCTGTTTGGTAAGGTCAGCGTTTGTTAGAAAGAAGTTATGACCACAAAAAGACACGGCACTTTGTGTTAGGAGGAAGTGGTGTGACAAAGAGGATGTGAGCTGTTAGGAAAAATGCTTAGTTGTAGTCTTCGAGAATATAAGCGAAAGATTTGACTCTTTCCCTTATATTCTTAAATAGATGTTTAGCCCAACATTAACAGGCAGACAGACAGACAGACAGACAGACAGATGGACAAACCAACACTGATCATCGCATAACTCCACCTCGTTCCTTGGTGAAGTAGAAAACAAATCACAGTTTGCATTTTTCACTTTAGGTCTTTGGCTTTTGAGAGTTTGCATACAAAAATCCCAGTAAACCTCAACTGTGTCCATATCTCTGTAACTACCACAGAAATGTCTAGAAAGAAACAGCTGAGTAAAGAAACAAGAGTACAGATACAAATACCTGATAATTACAGTAAAAATCTATTGTGATGAGTGACTCTTTAAATAATAATCATGTTTATTTTGTTGCACCAATGAAACTGTAATCTTTTCTTTGTACACATGTGATCTTGCTTCCAAACGTTCGGCCTGTACTGTATATAGAACAATCGATGCGTTTAGTCGGCACACAGCAGATAGTAAACTGTTGTGAGACTTTCCTACAGAGAACACTGCCTGGCTAAGAGCAGTAAGATCCATGAAAACGTCGTTGTCCTCTCGGGGCGCCGTAAGCATTCTGCATTCCTAAACACAAAAGGATGCTTGTGAAGGCATTTCCTCGTAGTACCAAGCACAGACTGACTGCACTGTTCATGTTTTCACTGGAGTCTCCTGCTGTTAATAAAGCAGCAGCCTGAGACGCCAACTTCAGCTCATTCTCTGCTCGTGACGATCAGGACGGCGTTTTTAATCCGAGCCGAGTTCATCATTGGTTTTAGTTGTTTTGAATCTTCCTTGACCCACTGAGTAGCTAAAGGTGGCATCAGGGATTCTAATCCAACACGCTTGGTGTCAGATTTAGCGAAAATTTAGCATCCTGTCCGGAACAGATTTGCAAAACGAGAAAATAAGTAAAAACCAAGATTTAAGATGAAATTAATGGAACGATGCATTTCTGTGAAAGGTTCATTTTAAGGTACAATCTAAATAAGTAATCAAAAGAATCTAAATGACATGCAAGATTTAAAAATGGAATTAAAACAAGCATATTATTAAAATACCAAGAAAGGAATTAAGAGTTTCATAGCGTTTGTTGGGCTGCACAGTGGTTTGGTGGTTAGGACTTTTGCCTTGCAGCTAGAAGATCCCCGGTTCGCATCCCGGCCTTCCCAGGATCTTTCTGCCTGTTCTCCCTGCTGTCTGCATGAACCAGATGTCAAATGCTAGAGAAGAACCTTCTGTAATTTCGTTGTCTTTGTGGACTTTCAAACTGCAAATATTGACGTAGCTGCAGAGGCGTTTGCGTGCAGAAATGCAAAGTTGAGTTGTCATTTGTTGTGTTAACCAAACATAAACAAACTGACATGTATCTGCGGTGGTTGTTGATGTTTCAGGAGCACACTCATTATTCAAAACAACAATGGGTATGCACCATCAGAGATACATGTGCACTGGGATATGTTCAGCATAATCCTACGTAGTTCTTAAAAATATCGTCTGAGTGGCAAAAATTGAATTTGCATGTGGACGAAGGGCCCAAAAATGGTGGAAAATGTCTTTTTCTTGCTAAATATCCTCATTAGTGTGGACAAGCGCCTGAGAGAGACACAGCTTAAGAGGCAGTTTTACCCCCTTAAGCACCTGAAGAGATTAATCTGTTGTGATTTTCAAAACAAAAAAAGAAGATCTGACAAATACCCAAAATATCACTGCAATGCTGCTGATTCTCCACCGTCATACGATGGATTACATTGAGGAAGGATTGTGACTTAAGCTGCTCTTGGTTCCTCCAGTGAGGTAACTCACAGCAGCTGGCTGCAATAGTTTCATGATATGACACATATGTACTCACACACATATCACACCATCATGCATACATGCAAGATGCCATGTGTGAGGGTTTGTCCTGCTGGCCAGGCCATCTGTAGAGCCACAGGCCTGTGAGTCAGCAGGGCAGACAGTCCCAGGATGGAGAGATCTGCACAGAGGAGGTGACAGAAGAGGTTCGAGCTTTTGTAAATGAATCAACAGGCAAAGTAAACTTCACAGTGCAGTGAGACATTAATGGATCTGGTTGACTGACTAAAGGGGAATCACTGAGGTGTTGAAGAAACCTGATCCACCTGAACGGTTTGGATGAAACTTCTCACTTTGTACAACACAAAACGTACACGACCGCTCAAAAGTTTGGGGTCACCCAGACAATTTCATGTTTTGCCATGAAAACTCACACTTTTAATCATCTGCTAACATAATTGCACAAGGGTTTTCTAATCATCAATTAGCCTTTCAACACAATTAGCTAACACAATGTAGCATTAAAAATCAGTCGTTTCCAGCTAGAATAGTCATTTACCACATTAACAGTGTCTAGACTGGATTTCTGATTCATTTCATGTTATTTTCTTTGGGAAAAAAAACTGCTTTTCTTTCAAAAATAAGGACATTTCTAAGTGACCCCAAAATTTTGAATGGTAGAGTACGTACAGTTACACTCCAAAATATTCTACCCCTATTGCAAATCAGGTTTATTGGCAAAATGTACGAACTTCCAGCTGTTTTTCATAAATAACTCAAACAAGAACAAATCAAATCGTTCAACACAAGCGGTATTACAGGTGGTTTCTCCAAATTCAAGGTTAATGATGTCTGGTATACTTGAGACAACGCCTGATTTGCAAAAATGTGGGATTCCATTCAGGGGGTTGAATAATTTTGAGACAGCAGTAGTCATTAAAGGTGTCTTGAATCTGGAGAAACCAACTGTAATACTGCTTGTGTTGAGCTATTTGAATTGTTCTTGTTTGAAAACAGCTGTAAGTTTGTACATTTTGCTGATATACTTCATTTGCAGTGGGGGTTGGATAACTTTAAGTGCAGCTGTTTGTAGCTGAGGTCGTGCTGTAATTTCAGTTGCTTCACCTCCACTTGTAGAGCAGCTGTGTGAAAGAGTCGGTTGGTTTTGTAGGATTAGCGAGAACCTGTGACGGTACACAGACCCTCAAGTCAGAGTCGCCGGGGGGACAAAAGGCTGGTTTGGCTCGACTCCAGCAAACACAAAGATAGACATCTGTGTTTCCTCATGAGGCTGTGTGGTTCCACGGAGGAGAAATGCTGACTAAAGCAGGCCACATCACCGTTATCACCTCAAGAACTGACAGTCCTCAAGCTCACAGACTGGCTGACAGTCAGAGGAACAGAGTATAATTCATTATGTAGAAGCTGTATGTGTTTGAACGTGTCCAGCTGTGCCTGAATGAGTCCTTATGTAAAATACACATGGCTCATATGGGATCCATACCATCTATAGAGGAAAGTTTGCTTGTGAAAGGAGGGGAAACATAACACAGAACAGTAAGCTCCGATTGTTTAAAGACATTGTTGTGCCCTAAAATCCCCTTCAGTTTCCACTTGATTTTTGTTCCTCCCGTGTTCATTGTGGGCTCATTTTTCACAGCAGTCTGAAGTTCTCCACCTCTGTAGAAACACCATGACCATAGCTAGAAGTAGAGAGAACTCGAAAAGGTCTTCTGTGTGGTATAGCTCCATTAAAACACCTTAAATCATAAAAAAGTTCTTTGATTATTCATTAAAAAAAATGGAAATAAAATCTGTAACAAGTTTCCAAGTCCCCACAAATGTTAACAATATTGGAAAAAACAATGTGTCCCTATACACTAATCAGGCAGAACATTATGACCACCTGTCTAATGTTGTATTGGTTCCTCTTATGTGGTCAGAAATGTTCTGAACCACTGGGTCTGGACCAGAGGACCTCTCAGGGTGTCCTATGGGGTCTGGACCAGGACGTTGGCAGTGGATCTTTTGGGTTCTCTGGGTTGTTTAGTGGAGCCTCTGGGGATCAAACTTGTTCTATTGCATCCTGGTGATGTTTGATCAGGATGAGGTCTAGGAAGTTTGGAGGTCAAATCAGCATCTTGGGTGACTGTGATGTTCCCCGAGATGTTCCTGATTGATGTTTTTGTGATGTGGTGGGGTGTATTTTCCTGGATTTCCATTTGCATGAAGGAGTGTGTTTGCTCTGGGACAATGTTTATTTGGGTGTCTAAGTCTCATCAACACAGATACCAAAATCCAAGGTTTTTCAGCAGAACACCACATAATACCAATATGATCAATGTGATTCACTTCACCTGTCAGTGGTAATAATGTTGTATATACTATATGTATTTTTTTCTTCTTACAGTTTGAATTTGTAAGTGGCTGTTTGTCCCAACCAACTCACTAATGGCTTCACTTTTGTGTGGAGAAACACAGCGTTTTTTGTTTTTCACACACTCTGGTCCCTGCAAAGAGTTTATTTTTTGCATTTTTTTAATGAGGCATGTAATAGTAATTTTGATTTTGATTTTGATCAAATACGAGTGATTTTAATTTAAATTTTTTAGTTTCAATTTGGTTAAGTTTTCCAGCAGAGCTGCTGTGACCTAGCATTAAAATTTAAAATTTAGCAGGTGTTTTTGTTTTTACAGAATCTTGCTGTGATAGATGGTGCAATTTTCTAAAAAATGACACGTCTTTCACACCTGCTTTCAGATTTTGAGGATCAGAAGGTTCAGTGTTTCAGTATTTTTTTCTACATTTTTTTTTTTTTTTTTGCATCTTCTTGGTCCAGTAGGGCACTAAATATAGGCGAAACTTTATAGATCTAGCAATAAGTTCTTATGACGGAGCTGTTATTGGACATTACTTGACCCACATTTTCCTGTAAACCTGCCAGGTGTATTAACGCTTATCATTTAATACTACTTATCAGTCCAACTAGAGCTTGTACTGATGAGGGTACCATAAATGACCTAGTTTTTTGTACATCAATTTCTGTTCTTTACTGTATTTCCTCATTGCTGAATCTTGATTACTTCCTCTTTATATGTAACTGCCTTTAAATTTACACTAAAGGTCAAAAGTTTTAGAACTCCACAATTTTTCTGTTATTTTTTTAAATTGAAATTTCTGCATTTTAATGTCTTGTTGTACTCTGAAATGAAAGCATTGGACAAACAAACAAATGAAATTAAAAAAAAAAAACTATTTAGAAACCAATTGTATGCATGTAGGCATTCAAATGTAGGCATTCCTCCTACAATGGAAATTAAATATTCTTCAGAAAGTTATTCCCAACTCAGAAGTTCCCATAAATGTGTGGCATTTCTAGATTGGTTTACTTTCATTCTTCTGTCCAGTTCATCCAAACCAGCTCCATGGGGTTTAAGTCTGGAGACTGTGCTGGTCACTCCATGTTTTCAAGCTCACCATCTGGTTCTTTTTTCCTAAGGTAGTTCTGGCATAGCTTGGACTTATGCTTTGGGTCATTATCTTACTGTAGGATGAACCCCTGACCAACTAGGAACATCCCAGAGGGTACTGCATGAATGCTGTGGTAGTTGTCCATTGGTGGTGTTTCACGGTCCAAGCAAGCATCTTTTTCTTATTCTGATGTCTTAGTAAAGGCCTTTTTGCTGCATCTCGAACTGTCAAACCTGCAACTCCAAGTCTTCTCTTCACAGTTGAAACTGAGACTTCTTACTATGATCCCTATTAAGCTGTGCTTGAAGCTGTTGTCCTGTGAGCCGCCAATCACCAAACTGTTGACTCTCAGAAACTTATCTTCTGATTCTGTTGTGATTTTGGGTCTTCCAGACTTTTCCTGTCAGAGTTTCCTCCAGTTTCTGAATGCTTTTTGTTGGTGAAGGAAACTGGACTCACTGACACCTCGACTTTCTTCACAATTTCTCTGTAAGAAAACCTACATTTTTAAGTGTTATGATGATCTGTCTGTCTTCTGTTGTTAATTGCCTTTTCTTCACCTTTTTTATAGCAACATGTTACTTTCTGCAGTACAATACTGTTATAATAATGCTCTGGAGGGTTTGGTGCCATGGTGTGTTCCACCACTACTTTTATGCAGACAGAGGGGGTTGTAAGTAATCAAAAAAAGTTGAAACACCTGTAGGATTTGGTAGCACTGACTTTCAAGGCTTCATCAACCTCCATTGCTACAGAACAGCTTTAAGTTCTTAACCCATTTCTTGTTCCCTGAAAAAGGCCTTTTTGTATAATTCTGAAATGTAATTTTTTTTTCCAGTTTTGGTTAACTGTACCTTTTTTTTAAACCTCTGGCAGGTCACCACTTACCTTTGTCCCATTTCAGGCTATTCATTGGACTTGAAGTGCTTGAATTTCAATAGAAAAATGGAAAAATGTGGGAGTTATAAAACTTTTGATCAGTAGTGAATATTTGTGAGTGTAGAATTTGCTGCTGTTTCTCACGTTACATTTTTTTTCTTCATATGTCAGTTTTCCAGGAGCGTCCTAAGCTGCCTCCGACTCAGGCCCAGGCCATGGCTCGCAGCATCCCACCAGAGCAGTACTCGTACATCGCCTCCATCCGCAGGCTGCTCCGCAACCGCTCCTTCATCCTCCTCATCGTCACTTATGGTTGGTCATCGCTGTTCTTCAACGTGCTGTTAAATGATGTTTTGATCATTTCTGCGATAGAATATTGTTACATGAAAAGTCATTTTAGCAAATTATGTCAAACAGTTCTTTATTTAAACAACACCGTTGAGAGGAAGTTATAAGTTAGATGTTGAGATTTTTATCTAAGAAAGTTGTTGGGATAAATACAGTTTGAAACAAGCGTGAGGGAAAAATACTTTGGTTTGTACTTCAGTCCAACTGGAAGGTTCTCCAGCGGTGCTTATTGACTCACCAGGATAATATCTTTTTCTTTATCATAGAAGCACGTTTCCGTGAAAGCCTCCACACCATCCCTTTATATTGCACCAAGGTTTATCTTATCCCAAAATGTCATAAAAATCCACACGTTATTAGTATTTTTCCAGAAATGACCGTGTGTGTCTAGAAGAGGTTCAAAGTTTGTTTGTAGTCTGACAATATTTAACAAAAACGTCTGATGAATGCGACTGCAGATTATGTACTCGATTATGCCCGGAATGTAAATTAGTTTCTCCAGAAATTAATCAATTACTTAATCAATAAAAGAATAATTCGGAGTACATTTCGAGAACTCCTGGTTTTCTAGGTTTCAAATCACAAAGTAAAGTGAATATATTTGACTTTTGGCCAAACCAACATGTTAAGATACAAGAGTCTGAGACATTTTTCACGATTTGCCAACAATCTATACCTTTAATGAATTAATTGAGAGAATAATTGATAACGACGGTGATCAGAAGCTGCAGCTCCTGTTTCTTTGGTCTGTCAGCAGCTCTGTGTAGCAGCTGTGAGAGGAGGAAGGAAACTCATCAGCTCTGACCCTCCTTATGTCGTTTCATGTGAGGGAAGCATGTGACTAGTGTTGGCATGTATTAATGCGTCCGTCTGTCCTTCTGTCATCGTGCAAATGATCCTTCGGGTGACACTGAACAGGTCGTTGAGTCTCAGATTTACCTGAGAGTTCCAGTCCAGCTGTTCCTGCCAGTTTAGAGCTGCAGCTGCTGTTGCACCTCAGAAATGTATATTTTTATGGTAATATTTGCTAATACTACATCATAAAATGAATATTGTATTTGTACATCCTTATTCTCTTCAAAGATTTGGCTGTATTAATGATCTTTTGAAGTTTAAAGCAGCTTTTTATGTGCAGGTTGAATAGTCGCTCTGTTAAGTCCCACTTACTGACTTTCAGTGCAGAGTTTTCCTTTTATAGAAATCCTCGGTTTGGACCAGCTTCTGTTTTGGAAATCAGCCTGATTAGGTTCAGCTGAGGACAAAAAAACCCCATTAACTTCTCACATGATGATATTCCATAAATCAAACAACGACATTAGCTCACCACTTTCTCAAGTTTAAACTTCCCTGAAAAGCATTTTTTTTCCTCCTTTGGTGTTGTTATTTTAAAGTATTTCCTAACTGGCAGGTCTGAACGTAGGCTGTTATTACGCCGTTGGGACGCTGCTGAACCGTATGATCATCGCACATTACCCTGTAAGTTACACACTGAGTCTCTATATGAACAACAAAAGCTCTTTTTGTTTCCTCTAATTATTCCTACTGCAGAACATTTGCTTCATAACCTATAAGTTTTTCAATATTTCGGTTGGGGTTGTGATTTAACTGCTATTCCTAGTTTCAATTGAACAAGTAATGTAGCATTAGTAAGTCAGGTAAATCCTGCTTTTATTTTATTACATTTTTTTTCACTTTTGACTATAAAGAAATGATTTCCTGTGGGAGGTCTAAATTTCATAGTTTTTAAAATTGTGAATACTAAACAAGGAGTGAGCAAGATGCTTTTCTCTATTATTATTGTTATTATTTCTCTATGCTTGTGCTTATTCAATATTTTAGTGTGTGGTATGTATATCTTTTTATGTGGCATCTTTTGGTGTTAGGACCATACCTATGCTGGCCGTTGGATATTACTGTACTATTTTCTTATTGTATATTTGTGCGATAGGATCATTTTTATTGTTTTTTAATTGTATTACGTCTTGTATGATATGCTATCTATTGTGGGGTTGTATCTGTACTGGATTTCCCAAGACAATTCTACCTTTGGGACCATAAAGTTGGTCTTATCTTATCCTAACTTATGGAAGTATTAGGCTGCTGCTAAGATACTCTGTAAATGTTTTTTTTTTCCACTGTGGGCTCATTTTTCACTGCAATATGAAGTCCAGCACCTCTAAGTAAACAGCACAACCATGTCTAGGAGTTAACACAACTCAAAAATGTCTTTAGTGCAGCATAACAAAGGTATAATGTCATAAATGATGAAAAACAGAACATAAAGCTGAACTTCTCGGTTTATTTTACAATAATTGAAAAAATGTCCAGAATATGTACATAAAATGTCAACATGCATCCGTCCACAGATGTTATCAACACTGGGGGAAAAATGGTGGCTCTTCAATTTGCATTTTATAATTGTTTTTCATACTTGCTTTGTATATACACGGCCTGCAGTTCAGCCCAGCTCAGCTAAAAAAATTCCTGAATTCTTCCCACATGACTGTCGGTCACAGCTGAGTCACTAAAGGCTTCACAGCTGTGCCAAGGAGCACAGAATTTTTTTTTTTTTTGAGAATCTGGACAATGCAAACAGTGTATTTTTGGTGATTTAGAAAAAAAAAAGATACAATTTTATGCTTAGGTGTTAATTTTTCTGAATGAAGTCACGTATGTGTTCAAGGACGTTTAGAAAATTTTAATTCAGACAATTATTTTATTTTATTTTTTAAAAGAACATGTGCCTTTCAAACCTGTAGATTTTGTGGTTTGGAAGAGTGTTGGAAAAAAACCTGCTTAAACTAATTTTACGGCCCATTAATTCAATGTGTTACCTAAATTCACACTGTGAGGCCATAAGGTCAGTCACTCCTGTCCTGTTTTCTTTGGCTTTTCAGGGAGAAGAGGTGAATGCTGGAAGGATCGGCCTCACCATTGTCATTGCAGGGATGGTCGGCTCGCTGATCTGTGGTATTTGGTTGGACAGAACGAAAACGTACAAGTAAGAAAAACGTCCAACCGGGAAAAGTATTGGATCAGCAGTTTGTCTTCAAGAAGAGCAGTTGGGTTTCAGGAATGAAAGAGATGCACAGAGGGAGATACAGTTTGTATCTGAAACAAAAAAAAGAACGCTTTTTGAGTGAAGCAGCTACACAAGCGCTGCTCTTTTCTGTTTATTGTCCTTTCTCTTCTCAACTTGCTGCAGATCTGGTGTTGTGTTTATGTGTTGGCCTGTGGGATCTCCCTGTCTGTGTATTCAGGTGCAGCTTGCTGCTACGACAGCGACCTCAACAGCCTTTTGCTCCAGCCTCATGGGCTCTCAGGCTGTGAAGTAACAGCTGTGTCCATCCAATCAACCCCCCGCTGTTGTGGAGTTTTGTAGAGAAAATGGGGAGGTGTGGGTAGTTGTGGCCTACATGCAAATACCCATTCAGTCTAACCTGGCTTTGTCCTCCATTACAGATAATTTCATCACCCTCTTTATGTTTTTACCAATCCTGTAGTAATTCTGCCTATTATTCACTGCTGGCCACTTTATTAGGTCCACCTTGCTAGTAAAAGGTTGGACCTTTTCAAAAAAAGCTGTTTGAGATGATTTGAGCTTTGTGACATGGAGCATTATCCTGCTGGAAGTAGCATCAGAAGATGATCCATTGTGGTCATAAAGGGATGGACATGGTTAGCAACAATACTCAGGTAGACTGTGGAGTTTCAACCATCCTTAGTTGGTGCTAAGGGGCCCAAAGTGTGCCAAGAAAATCTCCCCCACACCATTACACCACCATCAGCCTGAACTGTTGATACAAGGCAGGATGGATCCATGCTTTCATGTTGTTTACACCAAATTCTGACCATCTGAATGTTGCAGCTGAAATGGAGACTCATCAGTCCAGCAATGTTTTTTCCAATCTTCTGTTGTCCAGTTCTGGTGAACCTGTGCCAATTATAGCCTCCGTTTCCTGTTCTTAGCTGACAGGAGTGACACCTGGTGTGGTCTTCTGCTGCTGTAGTCCATCTTCTTCAAGGTTGGACGTGTTGTGTGTTCAGAGATGGTATTCTGCATTCCTTGGTTGTAACCAGTGGTTATTAGAGTTCCTGTTGCCTTTCTATCATTCTATAGCATTTTGATCCACACAACTGCTGCTCACTAGATATTTTCTCTTTTTGGGATCATTCTCTGTAAACCCTAGAGATGGTTGTGTGTGAAAATCCCAGTAGATCAGCAGTTTGTGAAATACTCAGACCAGCCCGTCTGGCACCAACAACCATGCCACGTTCAAAGTCACTCAAATCCCCTTTCTTCCCCATTCTGATGCTTGCTTTGAGCAAGTTGTCTTGACCACGTCTACATGCCTAAATGCACTGAGTTGCAGCCATGTGATTGGCTGATTAGCCATTTGTGTTAGCAAGAAATTGGACGTGTACCTCATAAAGTGGCCGGTGGCTGTACATATACACCAGTCAGCAGCGTCATTAAAGCCCGCTGGGGAAACATCTTGTGTCCTGACATTCATGTGGGTGTTACTTTAACACTCACCCCTCCCCATGGCATCGGCACTAATGGACGGCAGTGGCCCCCCCAAGCATAACAATACCCCTTGCTGCAACCCAAAAACAGCTCACGGATGGCTTGAGGAACACGACAAAGAGCTCAGGGTGTTGACCCAACCTCCAAACTCGCCAGGTCCCAATGCGATTGACTATTTGTGGGACCAGAACAAGCCGGACTCATGTTTTCCCCCAAACATCTCATATAATAACATTCCAACAAATACTTGTAATTACGTAGTGACTTTCTAACGTGCTCTGAGGAAGATTTTGTTTATCTGTGAAGGAAAATAAATGTGTTGAATGCATGCTCTCTCTCACTAAACATATGCAGAGACATTCATTTGTGAGAAACTTGGCAGGAATGTGAATCAAGTTGTTAATGTGCTTGTGTATGTGCATAAAAACAACTACAACTCCACACATACAGCTCCATAAGACTACTGGTGGGCAAAAATTCTACATTCCGAGGCTGTGTAAGGCTGTGTTTAATCTTAGTACATTTATAAATCATTTATGTTGTGGTCTGCTGCAGTACCAACTTAAGAGTTTCTCCTCACAATCTGAAGATGCATCAGTTTATCATGATGACAGTTCTAACGCTGCATATTTCCCATGTGTGTTTCCAGGCAGACGACCCTTGCCGTCTACTTAATGTCTCTGGTGGGGATGATCGTCTATGCAGCCACACTGAGTCTGGGGCACCTCTGGGTGGTCTTCATCATGGCAGGAGCTCTTGGGTATGTTTTTATTTGTTCAGTTTAATGTGCTCATTTGTTTGATGCTAAATTCAGAATTCAACATTCAATTCGAAAATCAAAACGCAAAGATGTAAAAATGTAGAGGAAAATATACACAAGAATTAAATAAATGAGTGGAGAGATACCACATGGATGCACAGATGTTATAGTTGAGCAAATAACACCCAATCATGGTCTGTGACGTATAAAAATGCTGAGCAGGTTGATTATCATTTTGTATCAAGATGCAAATGTACATACACTACCGTTCAAAAGTTTGGGGTCACTTAGAAATGTCCTTATTTTTGAAAGAAAAGCAGTTTTTTTCAATGAAGATTACATTAAATGAATCAGAAATCCAGTGTAGACATTGTTAATGTGGTAAATGACTATTCTAGCTGGAAACAGCTGATTTTTAATGGAATATCTCCATAGAGGTACAGAGGAACATTTCCAGCAACCATCACTCCTGTGTTCTAATGCTACATTGTATTAGCTAATGGTGTTGAAAGGCTCATTGATGATTAGAAAACCCTTATGCAATTATGTTAGCACATAAATAAAAGTGTGAATTTTCATGGAAAACATGGAATTGTGTGGGTGACCCCAAACTTTTGAACAGTAGTGTATACATGGCAGTTTGTCACTATCTGCTCTGTACAGGGCATTGGACCTTTCTGTAGTATTTCCTTATTGTATGCTATGCATGATAAGGTGTTTAAAAATATTTTTTATCATATTTATATATATATATATATATATATATATATATATATATATATATATATGATATGTCATTAATTGTAGAGTTATAGCTGTACTGTAATGCTATCATGAAAGACAATGGGACAATAAAGTACATCTTATAATTTTAATTAAAGTATTAGACTGCTGCTAAGGTACACTATAAATGTATGATTAACCCTCTGAACCACAAGTAGTTTCTGTTTGTCTTTTGCTTTGTCACATTTTTATTCACTATGGGTTCATTTTCTCTCAAATATCAATGGAATCAGTCCAAAGTTGTTCTGAGTGACCACCTTTGTCCTCTGATGAAACATTTCTATGCTGATGACAGCGGTCTCTTCCACAATGACAATGCTCCAATGCATACGACTCAAAAAGACACTGAATGGTTTGGAAATGATGTAGAGCATTAGGTTTGACCCAACTGAACACCTATGGAAGTATTTAGACTGACGTGTTAGACAGAGCTCATCATTAAAATGCCAAATATGGGAATATCTTTTTGGAAAAATGGTGTTTATCCGTCCAGTGAAGAGACTTGGAGAATCAACAACACTTTATTATGTTTTTTCCCTGTAATTTGCGACCTGTCTTTACATTTATGACAAAATCACCTATAAAATTAGGTATGCAAACTGAAGTGGGCAAAGTAACATAAAATTTGAAGCTCTAAGTATATTCAGAGGCCTTGAAAAAAGGAAAGAAAAGAATAGTAATTCAGTCGACAATAATGCTAGTAGATACTTCTGTCACACCTGGAATCCTGTTTTGCTAGTTTCCCTAAGTGAACATTCGCGTTGACTTTTGCCATAATAATTTACAGCCATGTACATTGCAGCTTCGGCGCGTGTACGTCGACCCTACACTGAGGAGGACCCAGATATGCTTTCGTACACACTGACCTAGTATTCAAAACTATTCAGAATATATGAAGCAAAGGTAATTCAAGCCTCCTGTTGTAGTAACACATATGGATAGAGGGCACAGTTGTGTGGAATTACCTCAGTCAACCACTGGGACAATCCAATCCCTGTCATTACTGCTTTCCAGTGAGTCTGTGGTTCACAATGTGTATTCAAGCAACCAAAACAGTGCCAATGAAAATAAGTCAAACCTAAGATTAAATCAGTGATCATGTTAAAGTAAAAGATATACAGCAGCTATGAGTAGCGGAAATTCAATCTTTATGGGGTAAATGATCTATGAGGTTGCCTCTGGGGTTGCTTCTCTGTTCTCTTGGAATCAAAACCAGTTTTTAGAGCCAGCTTTAACCCTTATGTGGCCATGTTGAAACCAGTCCACCTCTTCAAGTAGCACAGATTGGTCTTCCAGATTGGAAGGTACACCTACATATTATACCATACATGCATGCATGCCAGTCATTGTACAAGATTCATGTGACGCAATTTCTGGCTTATTTTATCGTCTACAAACTGTCTGCTTCCCGAAGAACTTCTAAATGTGTAAAGAAGATGCGGTTTTACATCTGATGCTCTGTGTTCCTGTTATTAAAGCATATTTATAGGCAGAAGAGAAGAAATGTGCCTGGAAATGCAGTTAGTATTGACTCAGTCTGATGTGTTTTGCTGCTGTTGCCATCTCAGAACCTTTTGACTGAGTTTCACTTGTTGTCACTTCAGTGGAAAGAAAACAGCCTGCTATTGAAAGAGAAAAGTATTTGATGTCATTGGCCTGCTTTCAAAACCTGTTGTTCCTGCACAATCTCTTCAAAGTCTCGTAGATCAGAATCAGAACTCATGAATTCCTTGAAAAACTGTCACATTTAATAGGTGAAAGGTGTTGATCATCCACTTGTGATGTATTAGTTTTAGGGAGAGGCAAAACTCATTACTGGGCAGAGCCAATGTCCTTTAATGTTGTACATGTTAAAGAAACTTCAGTTATCTTGTGATTCTGTATGATTTACAGTTGAGTTTTCTTTGTTCTTGGGTGTGTTTTCCAGGTTCTTCATGACTGGCTACTTGCCTATAGGCTTTGAATTTGCAGTCGAACTGACGTACCCGGAGTCAGAGGGAACCTCCTCCGGACTCCTCAACTGTTCAGCGCAGGTACGATTTTATTTGATGCAGCACTTGTAAAAGCAACGGTTTACAACATGCTTCAAGACGTGGCAAACGGAGCAATAAAAAAATGAAAGCAGTATAAAAGCTTAATAAGCGATAAAAAAGACGACATGACATAAAAACAAGTCTATAAAAATGGGTTTTAAAGAAGTGATTTAAAAGAAGTCACTGATTCTGTTCAAGCAGATCACTCCAAAGCTGAAAGATGGCAAAAGCACGATTACATTTAGATGTAATGCCGAGTTCAAAGGGCCACACATGATGACAGAAGCCTGCAGACTGGCTTGTATGGGTTTCTGTTCTGTAGCTTGAGGACAGATCCAAACCTCATAATCCTGACCCAAGCACCCCTCCTATATGTCTATTTTTACATTGTTCTTAGACTTTTTAATACTCCATTGTATTGTAAATGATAGCAGTTTTGCACTTTCTTTCTTCAAACAGCATGATTTGCATGTTATTGCATGTTCTTTTGCACATTTGTTTCCTTATTTTTTGCTAAATGCAACATGTATGAGATACTAGATACCTTCAATTTTCCAAGTACCTACCTACCTACATCGATCTATCTATCTATCTATCTATCTATCTATCTATCTATCTATCTATCTATCTATCTATCTATCTATCTATCTATCTATCTATCTATCTATCTATCTATCTATCTATCTATCTATCTATCTATCTATCTATCTATCTATCCACCTACCTACCTCTATATACCTACCTACCTATCTCTAAAAACCTACCTACCTCTATCTGTCTACCTACATCCATCCATCCATCCAGCCATCCATCCAGCCATTCATCCGCATCCGGGAGCAAAATGCATGATATCGTCTGTTAATACCAGTAACAAGTCAAGCTTCTGCATTCTGAACCACTTGGAGGCAAGACTTTTGGTTTGTGCCAGAAACAATAGAGTTCCAGTGGTTGCGTCTGCAGAAAATAAGTGAATGAATAACCGTAATGGCCTGCAAAGACCCCTTCAATGCAGAACTCTAGCCAGATGAGTACCTTACAGGCCTTAGATGCTGAGTTTTGGACAGCATTTGTTTTGCGTCTGTCTTTTACACCAGTTTTCAGTCCAAACTGTGCATGTTGTGCACCCACAGGTGTTTGGCATTATTTTCACCATCTGCCAAGGGAAGATCATCGACAGCTTCGGCACGCTGGCGGGAAACATCTTCTTGTGTGTGTTTCTTCTAATAGGCACAATAATGACAGGTAAGATCTTCTCTCAAATATACTGTGTTGAGTCATAACCAGCTTTTGATTTCAAGCCTCACATGCAGGGATGCAGAAAAACTGTCTTTGTCATTGACTGTTTCTGTCACGAGTTTACTAAAGCTCCTGCAGGGAAATGTTAATTCCAAGAATGCAGATCGTAGTTACTGAGTAAGTCGAAGGACAGTTTCAAGGTTAAACGTAATAAACCAAATAGAGCATTTGTTTTTGTGTTGTGGTTGTATCACATCCTCACAGGAAGACTTGGAGTAGCTCAGTTCAAAGTGTTTACTTTCGTTGAAAGGGGGAAAAAAAACAGTATGTGACCACAGGTATTGTTTTGTTCCGTTTTTCATCGTCCTCACTCAAACTTGCATGGTTTTCATTGGGAAAATCACTAAACAGACATTTTCTAGAGAGAAACAAAGCTGCTAAGACAGAGGAGCAGTAAACATTTTGTTGACCATTAACTGAGTAATAGAAACTTTCATGCCACCCAGAGGCGACTCACATACAGTCCGAGTGTGTTTTCAGGTAATAAAGGTGAGATTTCACGCCCCAGTCGGCACAAAGACACTTTGCATGGCCCATTGAGAGGTTTATGAACAATGTATAACTTTTTAAAACTGCATTAGCCACTGAAGTGCTAAACTTTGTGCTCACTAAAAGAACACTCCAAGACTCTTTAATGAGACTCCTCTGCTCCCAAAGGTCAGCTGACTGACTCACTGTCTTTTGAAACTTACTCATAATTCAGATATATGAGTGGACTTCTTGCTGTGGTCACCATGCCAGTTATGAGAAGAATAAGAGTGGTTTTGTGTAAAAGCCTCCCACTTCTGTGATTTGTAATAGAAATTCTCAGCACAAAGGTCATCAAAAAGCATGCATAATGTTTGCTCTCTGTAATATCTATCAGTCCCAAAAGTTTAAATATGTTGTGCAATATCCTCCATGCTAATGTTGTCTTTATTTATATAGCACTTACAAAAGTGCTTCACATAGCCAAGACCACACAAATCATAATATATAAAGCAAGTAATAAACGGTCTTTTAATTCAGATTAACAGCAACAAAACCTATGAACAATAGAATATGATAAAGTCAGGGAAAATGTTGCAAAAACTACTTTTTAAGCTTGACTTTAAAAAAAAAGCCTCTACAGGTATTCCAGAGAACTGAGACTGTCACTTCAGCAGCTCCCTCTTAGACTTAGAGGATCCTTGTGTGAGGATTTCAGAATAAAATCAGGGTTGCACATGGTTGATCTGAGATATACTGAGGAATCCAACCACGTAGCAGCTTGCAAGTAATTGAAAAGAACCTTAAACTGATTCTTAAACATCAGGAAGTCAGTATTAAGAGGCTAAAACGGAGGTAATGGGCTCAAACCCATTTCTTCTGGGTAAAAGGCTGCCAGCTGTGTCTGTGCCTTTCAAGTCTGAAAAACAAATGGAAATAGAAGTTAATTTTTAAATTGAAGTCAAGCTACCTGCATGACCTGAGTTAGTTATACTGTATGTGTTTGAATTACCACACGGTCTATGGAAATATTTAACAAGTTGTCTCATAGTTTAATGAATCATGTCTGTGCAGAGGAGCCACCTACTGGATAGTTACTGTTATTACATCATCTCATTCAATCACACAGTTCCGAATGTCTTTTAAGTTTCTTTATAGCATTACAGTATTGTTTTTATTCTTTTTGTATTATTAGCTCACGCAGACTATTCTTCTCTCTGTGTCTTTATTTCCCTGTAGGTTTAATCAAGTCTGATCTACGGAGGCAAAAAGCAAACCAGAGGGTCAAAGAAGCCGTAAGTGTTGAAGCAAACCGAGGATCTTTCTTTGTTCTTTGGAGATGAATGTGTAGCTGGAGGATAACGGTGGCGCTAGTCTGAAATGAAATCGGACTTTTTTTCACAGAGGACATTTTGACATGTCACAGTATGAAAAGCACAGGTGCAAATATAGGAAATGAAAAAAACCAAGAACGATGCCCGACGTCTGACTCTCTAACAGAATGGTGTCATTGTCGTAATGTTGCACCACCTGTGTTTTTCGTGCGGCGACAAATTAAAATGTCAGCTGTGAAAAATGACCCATGTGACACTCGTTTGCTTGTTGTAAGTTCGCATGGAAGACGTGGTCAGTCACATGTGGATCTCGTGCTGCTCCACAAATAACTCTCTCTTTGCTCCCCATTGTTTCTATTTTTGTGGTCGTCTGCAGTCAGTCTAAGTGTCTGCACCAGTTTCACATGCTAATATTGTTGAATATGAGCACATTATAGTGTGTGTATGTTTTTTTTAACTTTTCTCAAATGTGTACATGTTGTAAAATAGAGCATAAAATTGCATATGTCTGTATGTACACTACAGGCCAAAAGTTTGGAAGCAAGATCAAATCTGTGCAAAAAAAGATCATAGTTTCTTTGGTATACTTTGAAACAAAATAAACATGATTATTATATAAGGAGTCACTCATCAGAATAGATTTTTTACTATAATTATCAGGTATTTGTCTCTGTACTCTTGTTTCTTTACTCAGTTATTTCTTTCTAGACATTTCTGTGGTAGTTATAGAGAGACAGTTGAGATTTATTGGGATTTTTGTCTGCAAACTCTCAAAAGCCAAAGAGCTACAGTGAATAATGCAAACTGTGATTAGTTTCTTACTTTTGCACTGAAGTTGTGACTCTTGCAAATCTTCTCAACTCTAAAACTAAGCCCTTCTTTCCTTTTGTCAACATTTATTCAGCAATTGTCTGGTAAAATCAATGTATACCATAAAGTAAATTGTGTAAAATGATGCAAAATAGTGTAAATACATCCCAAAATAAATAGAATTCATACTAGTTTTTGTTATTTTTTACCTTTTTAAGAAAGACATTGTGAACAAAAAACTTAGTTGCTTCCAAACTTTTGGCCTGTGGTGTATATGTGTGTGTATATATATATATATATATATATATATACATATATATATAAAAATAAATGATTTCATTAACAGACCTTAAATATAAAATGCATATACGTTTAGAAACGCATTATCTGATATACACGTGTCTTCAACCCTTACTGAATTGGTCTGGACACTATCAGCAGTAAGTGATTGTTGTGATTTTTCCCTGTTCCATTCTGCCAGAATACATTTCTTCCTGTTTCTGGGTGGGTCTCCAAGCTTTGTGATGAAGTTAATGATGGGTACCGTCAAATTTCTCACGTCTGATGCAAAAATAGTCACAGATTCCTCAGTTATTCTGTAAATAGGCCCCAATAGTTTCCGTCAATATGTTGACATTTTGAGAAATGCACTTTGTGTTGGAGCATAATATGAGACGATCAGTACTACAGTCTTTATCTACTTATACAGTTTTGGAATGACACCAAACAACTGTATTTCTTCATTCAGAACATCCTTGGTGGATTTGTTTTGATCTTAAAAGAATAATTAAGGGGCTTAAATCACCCATAAGATACTAATATAAAAGAGGCAACTCACTCGATGAAGCAAGAATCTAGCGGGGGACTTAAAAGTCTGACCGAGAGCTCAGATCCCGTTGAACTTCATCCCAGACTGGAGCCTCACACCTCTATGAGCGCCGAATGAGAAGTGATCAGTAGGTGTTGTTTTAGGCGGAGCGGCAGAAGCTGGGACAAGACTACGGAGCCACAACGCTATTCTCCCAGCAGCAGACTCTTCCTTCTCAAGCCTGATCAAATACACTTTTCTGCTTCCACAAAAAAAAAAAAAATCTCCTCAAATCTTAGCTCAACACACAGATGCACAAAGGTAGGAGCACTGAGAAATCAGCACACACTGTCAGTGATCACCCACAGCTGCTGCACATCCTTTCACCTGCCTGTCCCATCTCTCCTTGTTTCTCAAGACCAATATTGTTCACACAATTACGAAAATATGATTTTTTTTTTTTTTTTTTTTACTGATCTTGTTTCTGATGTTCTCTAACTGCCTCACAAACAATCCCACTGTTGGCTAAAGTAGACTGAACAAAAATATAAATGCAGAATGTTTTGTTTTTAACATAGTGGTATAAGTATTTGTTGTTAAGGCACACAGCATCTCTCAAACAGAATAGACATGATGACAAGTGTGCACTATTTAGGGATTGATAATGGGAGGATGGACATTGGGGTTATAGATCATGTGACAAATACAGTTATAGTTGTCAATGCTGGCTTTAGGACAGTTGTCCCGCTCTTTCTGAAAGGCTCAGTGAAGTTGGTGGACATTTTTAAGGGGCTGGGTTACGTAAAAGACTCAAAATGTCTCTAGAATAACATGACAGTTTGCTAGAATGACTAAAAAGCAGAGTAAAGAGAGAAAAATCTGTTGATGGCTGATTTGCCAAGCTTCAAAACTATCAATTTTAATGCGCTTTCTCAGCATTTGAATCCTAGAGTGTAGTGGAAAAGCTGAACTCAACACCAGGTGCACATAAGACATACAATACATTGCGACCTTTTTAGGGTAGATGTTTCAATTCTCCCATTGTTCCAAAGCCATTCATTCTGCAATCCATAAAGACGCCAAATATACAGCAATGAGAGTCTCATAGAACTATTTTAATACAGAGTTCTGCAGCACATATTTTAAAAGACTCAAAATGACCCCAGAATAACGTGAAACTTTGCTAAAATGACAAAAATTTTGCACAATGAATCAAAACTTGTTCATATTTATTGGATGCAGAGTAAAGAGAGAAAAATCTGTTGATGGCTGACTTGCCAAACTTAAAAAATGTCCAAAAAAACCCGCCAAAATTAATTGAAAATTGTGCAAAATTATTAAAACCTGCAGGTTTTTTGGCTCCAACATCTACTAGATGATGCTCGGCACTTTGTATGCTCAGTAAATTATAACGTAGTTAGAAAAATGTGCATTTCTGAATGCTAATTTCTGTGTTTCCTTTCATTCAGACTGATTTTTTTTTTAAATGACTCGTGTAAATCGTGTTTTTGGAAAGCTGCAGGGAGTTATTTCTTAGACAATAAATTGTGCCTTACTGTGGCACTAACAGCTTGTTGTATCATTCTTCTTTTCTCATTTGCAGCATCCTGTTATTTGAATAAAGCCGCATTTCAAGTGGTGTTTTATAGACGCTGGTCACGTTCTAAGAAGAGAAGGCAATATTTTTTTTGTTCAGTCTATTTTTCGTCAGCTGAGGTGCTAATTAAGCCATCACAACCTTTTCAACTGGATTGCTGTGAATTAAAATCACAGAGACTGATTTTACTGTATGAATAACTGACTGATTCAAAATGTGAAGCTGTTGCACATTATTGGCTTTGGGTGGAATACATCACATACTTAGGCTTATAATTTTTCACGCAAAAAAATCTGCCAAATCTCCTTTCTTGACTCTGTGTGATTGATAAATAATTCCTATTCAATCCTGTCCTGATATATTTTCTTGCAAGTGAAGCTCTAAAGGCACATTCTCACAGTGCAGTCATTTTATACGGGTTTTAGTCTGCAAGAAATCTGGAAATTACTGAATGTCTGGTGTATATATATATATATTTTTTTTTTTTTAAAAAGGAATTTCATGCCATTTGAAAGCTTGGCACTCAGTGTCCAAGTGGTTAGGACGTGTAGCACATGGATGCAACTGCCATCAGTAGTTCTAATAAGTGCAAAATGGCAGAAGAATCATCTGTTTAAAGATCTGGGCATTCGTGGTCCAATTTCATACGGTATTTAGCTAGTTTGAAGTGAAGAATCGAGACATTAACATGAGCTATTTTTTAAACATTAGTGCACTTTTAATTTCACAAGCCTAAACAAAACAACAAAATAAACAGTAATTGCGGCATGTGCAAAAGCATGGTCACTCTACAAGCTCAGTACTTTGCAAAAATACTTAGGAGGATCCGTTCAACAAATCCAAAGATTCCTTTTATAGCAAGCACTTACAGTGGGAAGAAAAACTACCCTTTAGCAGAAGAAACTTCCAGCAGAACCAGGCCAAAGGGGGGGGGGGGGGGGGGGGGGGGGGGGGGGGGGGGGGGGGTTGGTTGTTTACCTGCCTCGACTGGTTGGGATGAGGTTTAAGGTCAACCTAGTCCTAAAAATGGAGAGGGCTGGTTCCACAGAAGAGAAGCCTGATAGCTAAGGGCTCTTATTTTGGAAACTCCAGAAACCACAAGTAAGCGTGCTGTTTCAGAGCTAAGTGTTGTATTGGGATAATATGATAAACTAAAGTCTTTAAGATAAATTAAGATGGAGCTTGGACTTTAAGGGCTTTGTATGTAAGGAGAAGGGTTTTAAATTCTATTGTGGATTTTACAGCAAGTCGATAAAAATGTTAGAGAAATACACTACCGTTCAAAAGTTTGGGGTCACCCAGACAATTTCGTGTTTTCCATGAAAACACAAACTTTTATCCATGTGCTAACATAATTGCACAAGGGTTTTCTAATCATTAATTAGCCTTTCAACATGATTAGTTAACACAATGTAGCATTAGAACACAGGAGTGATGGTTGCTGGAAATGTTCCTCTGTATCACTATGTAGATAGTCCATTAAAAATTGGCCATTTCCAGCTACAATAGTCATTTACCACATTAGCAATGTCTAGACTGTATTGCTGATTAATGTTATCTTCACTTTAAGAAAGTGCTCTTCTTTCAAAAGTAATGACATTTGTAAGTGACCCCAAACTTTTGAACGGTAGTGTATCATCTCTTGCTAGTTCCTCTCAGAACTCTGGCTGCAGCGTTTAAGGTCAAATGTGGCTTTTCCGATGGTTTTGTGGAAATCCTGCTTTTAAGGAGTTGCAATAGTCTGGTCTAGAAGTAATAAATGCATGAACTAATTTTCAGCATCATTGTTGTGGAACGGTGTAACACCACCTCCAACTTCTTTGTAGTCATATGGGGAGTTTCGTCGCCTCTCTGTCCGGCCGACGTGCAGTTTTATCTGAATGTTTCCTTGATCTTCCAGCTCTAGCTTTGACTCCCGCTGTTCACCTCAATTGCTGTTTCCTAATGACATTTCAGGCAGCGGAAATTGCAAGCTGGATGTTCTTTGATTTCTTTTTATAACCTTTCACTGCTTTGTAGCCATCAATTTTAGATCCTCAGGCTGGTCGAGAGGGTTGAAGAGTCAGAAGCAGGTCAAGAATTTTTTCCGATGCTTTATCGAGCTCTGGAGCATTCTTGACCTGCAGTAACAAGTAGAAACCAGTCAAACAAGTCTGCAGGAGACAATGTTGACAAGTTCTGATACCTTACAAGTAGTATATGTGTCCAAACCTTTGCACATGCCACAAGTATTATTTTTCTTTTCAATTTTTATGTTTATGAAGTAGAAAAATTTACAGAACTTTTGAAGAGACATTCATTTTGAATGCCTGTTTACTGCATGTTGTATTTATGTCTTTTCGCTATAAAAGCACATCTTCAGCTGCACTTATTCACACTTAGTTCTGGATGTAACATGGGTCTTTTCACTTTGGATGCTATTGTAAAGAATGTGTATATGAATATAATAAGCAGCCTATGCTAAATAATTTACAGTGCGGTTTAGCTGAACATGTGTTTTTTGTATTAAGTTACTGTTTGTTGTGAATGCAAAGACTATTGAAGTTAAAACTAAATCAATCAAACCTAAAATCTACAGAAACAAAAGACAGTTTCTGTGTTAAATCCATAAAGTTGTTGAAATAACCTGTTTCTTTTGACTGATAGAAACCTTCTGACTCCCACACTGGAAACCTGGATGCACCTTCGATCATCAAAGAAGCCCAGTTGTAGACGTATGCACAAGCACTAACTCTAAAGTTTCAAAAGTGACCTGTTTCCTGTTACAGTGTGAAGTACCGAGAGTTAGGAAGGGTTAGATACACTGTCATTCTAGGGAAAGTTAGATGCACTAGGTTCTACGACTGAATAAGCTCATAAAATTCACTGATCAGGAATGTTTTTTTTAATATTTAATGTAAATTAAATGCTTTTACTAAATCAGCAAGACAAATCTGTGAAACATTTTTGCATTTCCAGTTTTATCTGTCAGTATTTTTTAAAGTGCACAGTTGATCATGTGAAGTAAATTAAAAGACAGTTGCCTTAATAAATCGACACAACTGTTGTCTTGGTGTATTTGCCCATGTAAATGCAGTGTGCATGTTTTAGGATTAAATCAGGTAGAAGGATTTCTAATCCATGGTTGTCCACTCTAAGGGACTTTTATTGGAAGAACAAGAAAACATGATGAACTGTAGCTGTGTAGTTGTATTATATTTGTAACACTATTCATGTTTACTTATTTAACATGAAATAAAGCTTTTGTAAAGTTTACGTTTTTGGATCATGCTTTACAGTACATTTCGTGCTGAAACTAGCAGGTTTTTTTTTTTGTTTTTTTTAAAGTTACTTTTTTGGCCTTTTTGTGGGCTTTATTAGATGGCGCAGTGAGAGAGAGAGACAGGAAACAGGGGAGAAGAGTCGGGGAAGACATGCAGCAAAAGGCCGTGAGCGGGAATCGAACCCGGGCCAGCTGCGTCAGGGACCAGCCCCTGTACATGGGTCACCCGCTCAACGCGTTGAGCTATACGGGTACCCGAAACTAGCAGTTTTGATGCATTTTCTCAACATTCAAATCCCAGAGTGTAGTGGAAAAGCAGAACTCAAAACCAGGTGCACTAACCCCTATGCAACTCTGACATAAGACACACAATACAATGCAACCGTTTTAGGGAAGATGCTTCAATTCTCCCAATTTTCTTAAGTCATTCATTCTGCAATCCATAAAGATGGCAAATACGCAGTAATGAGAGTCACAAAGAGCTACTTTAATAGAGTTCTTCAGCACAAGTTTTTGCTCCCACAGATCTCAATACAGTCTGGGATTACAGGAGCAGGCAAAACACAGTGAGACAGCTTAAATCCACCGAGACACTGGTAAAAATCCAAGATGTCCAGAACAACCGAACTGCCAAGTACCTTAACAAACTATACAAGTGTATTTGGAGTTCTGGTCCTGTTATGAACGAGCATTGTTTAGGATTTAGTGGCCTCTAGAGGTGAAGTTGCAGATTGCACCTCCCTCTTTTCACCCTCACTTTTCAAGCATGTAGAAGAACCTACTGTATCCCTTTCTGGGATACTGTAGAAACATAGTGGACTCTGTGGATGAGGACTCGCTCCCTCTGTAGATATGACTCTCAGGTAACAAAGAGACACTTCTTTTTCGAGGATTATATACTAATGGAATCAAAATTATCAGGATTCTATTCTGCCAATAGATTCCTAAGTCACTGGACATTTGAAGGCAAAGGGTATTGATTGAGTGACATTATATGAAGTTAAATGATGAATAAAAATTGTCCATGGCATTTGACTTTCATCATCCTTCCATTATTGCAGTTTGGTTGTAAGGCTAAGCAGGGCATTCCAGATGTCCCTCTCCCCGCTTTTCCAGCTCATCCCGGTTAATCCCAAAGGGTTCCCAGGCCAGATAAGATATGTAATCCCTTCATTAAGTTCTGGGTCTACCATGGACTCTCCTCCCTGATGAAAAAGATCTAAAGAAAGGTGCACAGGAGTCATCCTAATCAGATCCCGGACCAACCTCAGTTGGCTCTTTTCGACACAAAGGAGCATCGACCCTCCAGATATCCACGTTCAGCATTTGAACCCATCACACCTTGGAGGAAACCCATTTTGGTCACCCTTGTCCATAATCTCATTGTTCTGGTCACTAACCCAGAGCTTGAGTGAGGGCAGGAATGGAGATCTTTCTGCATAGCTTCCTCTCACCACAGCAGTGCAGTACAACATCCACATTACTGCGGATGCCGCCCGAGTCCATCTGTCCATCGTCATGATGTCGAGATACTTAACTTTCATCTTTTGGGGCAGCACCTCCCACACAACCCAGAGGAAGCAATCCATCAATTTCCAATCTCAGTTTTGGGCAGCTGGGTAGCTCAGTGACTGATACCCCTGACTTTGGCGTAGGAGATTGGTGGTTAAAATCCTGGTCATAGTGCAGTTGTCCTTATGGGAACTTAGACAAGGTCCTTAGTGCTGCCCCGCCTACCTACCTTGTGTTGTGTCTGCTTTCAGATGTATATTACTTTGGGTAAAAGCGTCTGTTAAATGAAATTGTAAATTGACTGAAAATGACTATCATCCTGCCTTCTTCACACTTGTTTGCAAACCACCCCAGTGTGCACTTAAGATCAAGACCTGATGAAACCAACAGAACCACATCCTCTGCTAAAAGTAGAGACATAACTCTAAGGTTCCCAAGCCACACACTTTCCACACCCATCTGTGCAATAAGATCCTGCAAATGAACTTTTATCATGAACTACTCACAATATTTACACAATACCATTCACTCTGTCAGGACACAGATGTCAGTGATTACAGTGTTAGGTATGCTTGGAGACAAATTGTGTTGATATCTTTGAGTAGGATAGCTTTAGGCGCTCATGCACACACAGGAGCTTTATCTTTCCACAGCATGAAGTCACGCTGAAGATGTTGATGAGAAGATGAGGTTCTATGCAGGTTTTGTAGGAGCTGATGTAACTTGTCTTGTTCTGAGATAAATAAATAAACTGGCACAGAGATGTAGATAATGTTTGAGTCATAATGGACAATATTGAATCAAGGCACGGCTTGAAAAGATGCAGCTTGAGCAGATAAAAGGCAGCATTCTCCAACCTTCAGAAAATATTTCTTACAACTGCAGCATTTGGTTGACTCAATTATGGGCCAAAAATAAAAAAAATAAAAGCCTGGGTCTTAACAAGATTCCACTCTTTATTGTTATTCATTTTTAAAAAATATATCTACAGATAAATAGAGGGCTGCATGTACTTAATTTGGCCACATGGTGGTGGCATTGTTACATACAGTTCAGTCTCCTGTAATGATCACATAGACCCTGCAGGATTCAAATGGGGGGCAGAAAGGAAACCAAAATAATCAAGGTATGTTGGTGATTTGCGTTCTTATAGTCATTTTGTTTACTGTGTTAGAATCCAGTTTGAAGACGTCAGGTACAGATTAGTCTGAGAGGGTGAAAGTGTTGTTCTGAATAAACTATGTTGACAATATGAACTTGTCATTGGCATAAAGAGATAAACTTGCCTCAGAGCAGTTCACTTATGAGATCATCCTGACTTAAGGCCAGTACTGAGAGAGCAGTTCCTATTTCACTGATTCTCTGATGATCTCATTGTTCTCTAGTTAGCCTGTGACTGATCCTTGGCATAGCGTGGGTTGGTTTTTCAACTTTTTGTCATGAGTTTTTCCTGGTACTACAGGTTCATCGGCACACGGATCTGTGGAAATAGTGCTCAGTCGTAGTAATTCAGTGTCCATAAATGCAAAATCCATCACCTCATGCTTACAAATTAGTTTTACATCTGCTCTCAGTCACTTGGCAGCAAATGAAATGCTGCTTTTACTCTTTTAACAAGTTTGTTAAGCTGAGTAGTGGGATGAGTAAGATGCAAAGACAGATTTTCTAGGGACGTAAATAGAATTGTGTCAACATTTTCTGTGCCACAGAAGTTTTATTGAATTTCTGAGCTTTATTAATGTGAAATGCATGAACTTTAGGCAGAAAGGTCACTAAATGATGAAGACGAGCAGGGTGTGACCTCCGGCTCGTTGTGGAAACTCCTCACGGTCTGCCCACCCACGTGTACCAATGGATGTTTGAATAAGGCCCCTTGTATGCGTATGACATTTCAGAGTTGCTTGGAAGAACTTACTGTATGTGCTTGGGTCACATGGTTCTTACTAAGAGCTTTTTGCTTGTGTTTTGCCTCTTGTTTGGCTCATTTATTTTACTGCTCTGAAACCCAACAAACATGTCTGCTAATGCAGGAAAGTTAGATGTAAGCACAAAAGAGATTTTGTTAAAGTTAGGAGATTTGTTGTCAGGCTTGTAAAGAAGCAACAGGTCTTCATTTGCTAAATACTCAGCATAGCATAACAAACAGATAGACAGAAAACCATAACACTGTCCTCGGAGATGCAAGTTATATTCCCTGGAAATCAGATAACTAAAGCATTTGCAAAAAAAAGTCCAAAATCCAAAAGTTCAATAACACTATTAAATAAGCCTTTTTTCTTTATTGCCCACACATACATTACATCACAACAAATTTCTTTTTCCACATGTCTCATCTTATTCCAGTGTGGAGGTCATCATACAGCTCCAGGGCCTCGATCAAAAGCCCATGAGTTGCAGCCTGCAGCTTCAAACCTTTCGACGAGTAACCCCAAGTCATAACCGTTGCACCACCTCTGAACCTCTAAGTTGCATTTGATTTGAGTTACATTGCTCAAAACAGTCAATTGCTTTTGGGTGATTTATAGAAACTTAAACAGAGTTTAAACGAAGAGATGAAGAGATGCTTTATTCCACTTTTCCACTTCAATGTACAAACACAAAAAGGCTTAAGGCAGCGTTTGCCCCTTTTGTAGGTATAAAGGGCTCGTTTTAGGCTAACTAGAAGACAACGATTTGTAGTTACAGATGATTCTATACTAATCAGAACATAATTAGATATTCCATTTCTGTTACTACAACAATCAGGCATTACATTATGAACACCTGCCTATTATTATGTTGGTCCACCTTATGTCATCAAAAATGCTCTGAGCCATTGGATTTGGACCAGAGATCTCAGGATGCCCTATGGGGTCTGGCACCAGGACATTGGCAGTGGATCCTTTGAATTCTCTGCGTTGTGCAGTGGGGCCTCTGGGAATCAAACTTGTTCCACTGCATCCTGCTGATTCTTGATCTAGGAAGTTTGGAGGTCAGATCAACATCTTGGGCGATTGTCATGTTCCTTAAGATGTTCCTGATTGTTTGATGTTTTTGCGATGTGGTGTTGTGCAGAGTACCATCTCTGAACACACAACACCTCCAACCTTGAAGGAGATGAGCTACAGCAGCAGAAGACCACACTGCGTGTCACTCCTGTCAGCTAAAAACAGGAAACTGAGGCTACAATTGGCACAGACTCACCAAAACTGGGCAATAGAAGATTGGAAAAATGTTGCCTGGTCTGATGAGTCTCCATTTTAGCAGCCAGATTCAGATGGTAGGTGTAATATGGTGTGGGGGATATTTTCTTGACACACTTTGGGCCCCTTAGTACCAACTGAGCATGGTTTAAACACCACAATATACCTGAGTATTGTTGCTAACCATGTCCATCCCTTTATGACCACAGTGGACCATCTTCTGATGCTACTTCCAGCAGGATAATGCTCCATGTCACAAAGCTCAAATCATCTCAAACTGGTTTCTTCAACGTGACAATGAGTTCACTGTATTCCAACAGCCTCCACAGTCACCAGATCTCAGTACAATAGAACCTTTGGGATGTGGTGGAACGGGAGATTGGATCATGGATGTTCAGCCGACAAATCTGCAGCAGCTGTGTGATGCTATCATGTCAATATGGAGCAAAATCTCTGAGGAATGTCTCCAACACCTTGTTGAAAGTATGTCACCAAGAATTATTGCAGTTCTGAAGGCAAAACAGGGTCCAACCTTTTACTAGCAAGGTGTACCTAATAAAGTGGCCAGTGAGTGTAAATTTAAAAAGTAATCGGGGTGATATTACAGTTCATTACAAAACATCGGGTTAAATAAATCAAATGTGGTTAAAAATAGTCAAACCCTGTCTGTTAAATACTGTCTAAAAAGCAGATGTCATTGTAGTTTACTTGGCGCAGTGTTAACGCGATACTCAAACAGACCAGCAGGGGGCGCAGAGTGTTGCAATGGAACTTGAAACCAAAGCAGTAGAATAAGTTCAACGTTTACTGCTCCTGTGTTATCACACGCAGGTGAGTTCACTTTCCTCTGAAACACATGTATATACCCCAATATAAGGGACCAAAGTGCTGTGAATACCTGTTGAAACGTGCAGTGCTAGAGTCGAGTAGTTTCGGGGTAATGTGTTGAAATAGAGGCGGTTTGTTGTACTCAATTATGCTAGGATAGGCTAATGAACCTGTTGCTAATTAGCATGGTAGCGCCCAGTACAATGGAAATGCTGATGAGGGCGTTTGATGTGTTGCTAACCGAGCTAAAGAGACGCAAAGGGCTAACTACAGCGAAAATATATGTTCTCTTTTGCTTTATTTTAACTTTAGCTGCCTAGTTCTTTGGTGTGATATTGTATGTATTCTTATGTTTCTTAAGTCTTATTCTTCGATTTTTAAACTGCCTAGTTCCTTTGTTTGACATGCGTGCTAATCTAGCTAATTTTTAGTTTAACTTACTGTTTATTTTATTTGGCTGTCCTCTTGCTTGATTGTCTCTGTGTTTGCATGTTTAGCTGTTCTTAAGGGTGCTATACAAAAAATATTATTATAAAATAATTATAAATATTTACGCTGTCTGTTAAACTGTTTTCTGTCTACTTTATGTGTGTTTATTACATACTTTTTAAAATGTAATTTGAGAATGTGTAACAGTGAAATAGGAGTAATATGAGAATAGAACTTAATGATTTCTCGCTTTAAATTTACATATTGTGTGTTATTGTGAAAGAATATATCCATATGAAACATTTCAGTAATCAATGGATTTAGTTTATTGTTCTACTGTTGAAGATAATGCGTAATTCAAGTACAACTGGACAGCATCATTACTTATTGACATTTATTGTGTATTTAAATGTTTGTTTTCAATGTGTTTTCATGTGCTAGGTTTGCGTGTTTTTCTGAAAAGACAGTGTGGTATGTTGGAAAATATTTGTAACTTACTTTGAGCTCCAATGGCCATTCTGTTACTTACCTCAGGAAGTTCTTTGTTATTGTGATTTTTAGATATTAGTTTATTAGTTATCTTGTTAAGGAAGCAGAATAAATCCTGCAGTTGAGCTGAAAGCAAGCAAAAATGTTTTGCCTCACACCCTTTTACCTCTCCCTAATGCCCCTAGGCCAGGAGGGGCAACAATCTTGGTGGCTCATCTGGGATTAGGTCCTTCTTCTGAGGGCAGCTAGTCCATAAATGAAACCGACGTCAAGTTCCTGGACAAACACGCCGCACCAGTGACTCCTGAGGTAAAAAGATGTCTGCTCTACAAGAACTGCGAAGGGAAATCCGGCGGCAGCTCCACCGGCTGATCAACTCCACGTCCATCAAGGATGAGGTAAAGGAAGATCCACCGGGACAGTCTCTAGCAATGAGCAAACAAATTAATTTACAACACACCTTATCATACACAGTGGTTATTCAAAGGACTTTACAGGCAGATTTAAAAAAAAAAAATTAAAATAAAACATTTCGTCAAAATTTAGGTAATTAATTCAAACAATCATAAACTGTACAGATATATTGAATAATGTGCAAAACAGATGTAAAGAATAATTACTCCGCCAAGGGATGCGGCGGAATTGTGTGACAATCGGCGTACATTTGTCTGTCTGTCTGTCTTTCTGTCTGTTAGCAGCATTACTCAAAAATAGATCAATGGATTTGGATGAAATTTTCAAGGAAGGTCAGAAATGACACAAGGACCACCTGATTAGATTTTGGCATAGATGCGGCTTATAGTCTGGATCGATAGATTCTTTAAAGATTTCTGTATCATTGTGAGATAGTGGCACGGCGTCACTGTAACTATGACAACAAATGAACACTACGTCAGTTGCCTGCTGACGATCACATGATTGTGATCCTACTACAAATTGACCGCTGCAGACTTACCGGGACTCATCCGTCGAAAATGATACGACTGAGCAACCTTGGCAGACTACTGCACTCTCTGAGTGCTTTTCTTGTTAAAACTACAGACAAGTTTACTTACAAGCAGTGGAAATAAAAGAACAGTCTTCAGCTTATTCTTAAAAATGGCTACATTCGGGGCAAATCTAATTTCTGAGCGGAACTGGGTCTCGCAGTTTGCAGCAAAACGACTAAATGCCATTTCACTTTGTGTGGTCTGAACTCTTGGCGCTGCTAACTGAGCTTGTACTCAACAAACACATCTCCAATATATTTTGCTTCTTGACCATTCAGAGAATTAAAGACAACAAGCAGGCCTTAAATTCAGTTCCATATTAAACAGAATGCTGGTGCAGGGATCTTAGAACTAAAGTAATGTGTTCTCTCTTTTTGGTGTTTTTCAGTATTCTACCAGCGTTATGCTAAACTTAGCAAACCATTTTCCATCTCTAGCTTTATACTTCACACACATGTGAGCAGTAGATCTTCTTGTCTAATATCAAGGAGACAATCAAGCATGTTGAACTACTCCTTTACAATATAGCTAACTCAGCTTATATGGCACCCCACGGTGTAGTACTATATCATTTTATGGCCCGCCCGTAGACATGCTAATATGTGGCCTTGTGGGAATAGTAATTCCACAGATTGCCAGTATAGCCAGCATTACCACAGGATGGGTGATGGTGTACCTCAGTCTATGGCGTGATGATTTATTCTGCAGTGCATGATGGTAACGTGCGTCATTGCCCTGAGCCTGACTGATCCTATCTGTTTGCTGGCGCTTCACTGATATTATCAACTATCCACACTGTGATCCATCCTGCACCCACAAAGCTAAAACCAAAAAGACACAGCTAAAATTGTAAACACTATATTTAGCATGCCAGGCGAGATGCTAGGAAAACATCTTTCTTTGAGCAGTTGTAAGTTGTTTATTCCAAATGAGATCTTGGATACTAGATTGTAGCCCTTCTAACAACTGGTTAGACTCAAAAAAAAAAACCAAAACATCACTTTGCCAATAACCCTGCCAGTTAGTGTAGGAGTTCAGATAACCGTCAGACTCATAAAGCATGAATTGGATGGAGAAATGTGGAGGGAGGAGGTCGAGGCTAACACAGCATGACGCAGTGCCTCCTGTTTGTGTTGCTTGTTCAAACAGCTGCAGAGATTGATGGTGCTGGCCACGTACGACACACAGTAGCAAAGAGGGAGCTGTGTGCACCCCAGTGCAAACACATGGAGGGGGGAAGAGAAAGGCAGATAAATCCAAATCATTTCATAGAGACGAGGAAAACAGACAGGCCTGGCTGACAAGCAGGATATCAAAACAACTGCGCAGAAAAGATTCTTGAAATCTTGAAAGTGAGAAGATGAAAGTACAACTAGGACTGAGAGTGAAACACAAGTAAGTGTGATGAAGACTTTGTCACACACAGATGGCCACTGGGTGTACTTTGGAGAGGCTGCAGTACGAGCACCTCATCCGTGCACATTTTGGATAAAATTGAGCTTGCTCGCAGATGGACTGCAGAGAAGGGAGGTGCTGCTGTGAAGTCAAACTGTAAACTGATTCTTGATATTGAGCACTGGCTCGGCGCCAGAGGAGCTGTGCTTGGTACCAGTGTTTTCTTCTTCCTCACTCCACCAAAAAGATAAAGACTAATCCTATTTTTCTTAGTTCTGTCATTTTTCCCTCCTAGTGTCTGTGTGTCTGTTTGTGTGTGGCCTTGTATAGTTGCACACAGAAAAATAGGCCTTATCACTATAACAGGGAAATATTGCAAAACTGATATTTTAAGTCACTCAAATGGATTTTTTTTCCTGAATGGTTTTGCAGATTTTTAAAAACTCTGTGTGGACATATGAAATAGAGAGTTTTGGAAGTGGTTTTGTCACCTCTAAATTTGTACTTGCCTATTGTTGTTTTGCGTAATGAGTATGTGCCTGACATATATACTGTTTCCTTTACATTTGGTTTCCACTAGCAATTACATGTTTACATCTTAACTTGGCTTTGCTGCACATGCAAAAGCCTGCAGCTTAAAGCCTGCAGAAACTCTGAAGTGACAGAATGTTCTTTTCTGGTATTTGCCATATCGTTGATGGCCCGGCATGTTTATTACGGCATTTGTAGATGTTTTTGTGTGTATGGACATCCAGAAACATCCAATAACACACACAAAACACAGATTTTTTTTCTGCTTGATGTTCTTAGTATGTGTTACTGAGTGGAACATCAACTGTTCAGAGGAGACTGAACCAATCAGGCCTTTATGGTCAAATAGCTGCTAAGAAACCACTACTAAGGAAAAGCAACAAGCAGAAGAGATTAGTTTGGACCAAGAAACACCAGGAATGGACATTAGGCCAGTGGAAATCTGTGATTTGATCTGATGAGTCCAAATTTGAGATTTTTGCTTCCACCTACTGTGTCTTTGTGTGACGCAGAAAAGATGAACGGATGATCTCTAGATTCATGGTTCCTATTGTGAAGCATGGAGGAGGAGGTGTGATGATGTGGGGGTGCTTTGCTGGTGACACTGTTGGGGATTTATTCCAAACTGAAGACACACTGAACCATCATGGCTTCCACAGCATCCTGCAGTGACATGCCATCCCATCCGGTTTGGATTTAGTTGGACAATCATTTATTTTCAACAGAACAATGACCCCAAACACACCTCCAGACTGTGGAAGGACTATTTGACCAAGAAGGAGAGTGATGGAGGCCTACATCAGATGACCTGGCCTCCACAGTCACCTGACCTAAACACAATGGAGATGGTTTGGGATGAGATGGACCACAGAGTGAAGTTCAAAAGGGCCAACAAGTGCACAGCATCTCTGGGAACTCCTTCAAGACTGTTGGAAAACCATTTCAGGTTCTACCTCATGAAGCTCATCCAGAGAATGCCAAGAGTCTGCAAAGCAGTAATCAAAGCAAAGGGTGGCTATTTTGAAGAATCTAAAATATAAAACATGTTTTGACTTCATGCACAGTTTTTTGTTTAATACATAATTCCATATGTGTTCATTCATAGTTTTGGTGCCTTCATTGTAGATTCTCAATGTAAATAGTCATGAAAACAAAGAAAAACCATTAAATGAGAAGATGTGTCCAAACTTTTGACTGGCAGTGTACTCAGCACCTTGCAAGCTGAAAATGAGAATGGAAAATGTTGTAGTTGTGAATGGAAAGAAGACGTCCCCTCCATCGGTTTGCAAACTGGTGCCGATTGCTATTTTACATTATTACATCTAAGTCTGATAAAGATTTTATAGGTTAGCTTTAATGCACACTGCCCTCGCCAAAGCTATCCTGACACTCGTTAAATCCATTTTAAGATTAGTAATAGTCACAGACTCTTATTAAACATCCCTCCTCTGTAATTATCTAAGATTTTCAATAACTTTATGTCATGGTGAGTTTAATGTGGTTTGCTGTGGCTGCTCCACAGAAACTGAGGGTGCCACACTAGCGTTGGCCTTAAAAATGTGTCACAGCGTGTGTTGTGGCTGTGTTGATTAGCTACTGCAGTTGGGGACTAATTTCTTCCAGTGTTCCCCGAGGCTTGTGTGTTGTTTTCATTTTATTGTTCATGGGGAAAAATGGCTCAGGCGGTAAAAATGGAAAAATCACTTAATTTTCCTCCACTGCCGAGCTACTGTTTGGCTTTTAGAGGGCACTGCTCCGCCTACGCAGAGACTGGATGGCCATTAACTACTTTACATTTGTGGGCATGTGGAGGTAAAGGTGCTACCAAATCCTGTCAGTGACGCATTGTAACAGTGCAGCCGGAAATATGGAACCTTTTCTACTGTAAAGCGCACATTTTATGACAAGTAAGGTATTCGTGCAATCATTTGCAGTAAAAAAAAATTTTTAAAAACTCTTTGATTTACCTTTAAATTTTCTTCTGAGGTCGTAGCTTTTCGGAGGAGGGTTCTCTCAGGTTTCAAAGCTGGCAGGCTGATCAGAGTACCCAAGGTTTGTGAGCCTTGGCACCAGCACACAGCACCAGGCTTTGAGGACCCAGATTAACCTGCACAGTAGTTAAATAAACACACATCCACACATGGCCGCATGAATGGACGTTTCATCACCGCCTTCTACATTTCCACGATCGCCCTGGACTCACCCACTGCTGCACTCCATGATGCAATTAAAAATAACATGCAAAACTCCAAAACATGTGTGGAATATTGAGTAGCAGGGATGTATAGGTATGAATTACCTAAATATTACCTACACTTTTTCACTTTTGGAGGCTTTCCGTGACTTGTTTTTCCTCAAGATTTGGTTTAGATGATTGTCAGTTGTTAGCTTCTTACCCTGTTCACTGATCAAGCCCAGCATTGTGCTCTTGGGTCCTAGTAAAATTACCTCAAGACCAAATTGGCTTGACCCCAGTGTGTCTGTGGGTCTGGGGGTAGAGTGGGGGCTGACTTTCAGACAACTGCTGGACAGGAGCTTAGTGGGGTGTGAGGTAAACCCCCATGGCTGCGGGTCATATTAAAACAGCAGAGACAAGGGGGTGAGGGGGCTTGTGTTTGTACACAGGGAACCCCGGGCAGCTCAGTAAAAAGCTTTATTATTTAGGCCTCTGCCAAGCAGAGATCAGGGTGGAAAATACACAGGATCCCCGGCGCCAAGTCCCTTGCTCTTGGAAAATCCGCCCTAGAAGCGTCCAAGCGTAGGGCCTGGATTTAATCACCCACTGCGGCATTTGTCCTCAGTCTGAAGAACGAAAGCTACAATCAATCTACATCAATGTGACCCTCAATCCCTCCACCAGAAATCACATTAAAGAAACACATTCTCTATTATGTGAGTAAGTCTCATTTTTCATTCTGAGCACGAAATCTGAAATGACTGAAGTCTGTTAATATAAACTGTTCAAGTATGATTTGTTTTCTCCTCTTTAACTCCACTGATAAACATTCATGTACTGCCTTATAAGGACACAGTATAATATTTACCCTATTTTATTAACTATGTTTAGCAAAAAGCACTGCAGAGTTCATGTGTTATCTCAATTACTTCTTCTCAACAATCTTACTTTTTTTCATATTACAAGTTGAAAAAATGGGATATGCAGAAAAATCTTTACCTTATTTTTTTTTAAAGTGAGGCCTGAATCCAGTGAAGCCAAAGGAAATATAATGCTGGAAATGGCCTAAAGCTTTTTGTCACAATGAAGCTGTCACCATTCCCATTCGCTTAAGGACAAATCCAATAGCACTGAGCTTTTTCTGAGCCAAAGTGCACTGAGATCCTGGACAGCTCATTCCATAAAGTTCAATATAACTCGTCATGCAGAGTAATAAAATAGTCAATAAATGGCATAAAGCTGTGTCTGTTATGGTTTTGGGAGTTATGGGTTGTTTGGTGATGGGAACCTCTGCGCCCTTATGTACATTGACATTATCATCAGACATCTAAATAGTCATTTTACAGATTATACAGTCTATTTGTAAACACCTTAGAAGTTAAATGATAAAATTGAAAAAGTGTGGAAAATAATGTATGATCTCTGTGAAAGCCATTTCCTGTATCAGCTTGCTGTCCAGAAATGACTGTCCCAAGTGTAGAGTTTGGTCAAAAGCTACACTATCAAACTTCCATGCTTCATAACATCATCAATTAGGCATTAACATTTTTTGGCAGAAAAGCACCAGGACAAATGTGAGGCTTGACAGAGGAAATCCTCAGACTCTGCACTGACAAGCTGTGTGTTTAGTTTTCTCCGATCTTCTCCGACACCCTACCCACAGGCAAAGTCCTATCTGCTTCAAATCATCAACCTTCAGTCTTCTGCCCAGAAAGGACAGGGTTGTCTGCCTCCCTGACTACAAGCCAGTGGTGATGACCTCAGTTCTAATGCAGACCAGCAGGTGCCTGGTTTTGTCCTCACCAAATCTGACACACCCCCATCATTACTTTCACTTTGCATGCATGAAAATCAAACTGAATCAGAACTTGGGACTAGAACATCTGCAAACACTGTTCAGTCTGCAGAGCCCCTCTCAATCTTTAAAAAAAGACTAAAAACCTAGTGATTCACTGCACACCTTTGGACGTGACAGACTATAAAAAAAAAAAGTCCTGTTACCTCCTGCACTGCCTGTAGGCACCAAGGTCCTATGATCACACTTGAACTTCTTTTATGGCTCTTATCTAGCTGGTTTTCTCCTGACTAGATCCTTGCTTGTGTTGTATCTACTCTCAGATGTACATTTTTTGGTCTGCTAAATGAATATGTAGAAAGGCTATTTTGACGCTTTGACATAGTGCCCCCCAACATCACCTCAAAAGTTGCTCTAGAAACAGTTTAAGGAACATGACAAAGACACCAAGATATTGACACAGGCATCAAACTTTAATTAAACATCCACAGAAGGTGCTAGAATAAGCACACACCACATGAAATCCCTAGAAACTGTGTCCATGTCCATATTCACACCTATTTCAGTGTCACAAAGGGGACCTACACAGTATTAGGCCTTTGATTGTAATGTTGTTGATCAGTGCAGTGGTACAGACAAACATCCAGCTACAATCCCAAACCATGACCTACATAGCCTGTAGTCTGATAAGCTACAAAATCACCAAAGCAGGAAACTATGAGCTAAAATGTATCAACTGTAAAGGAAGTACAGAGCAAGGAAACTTTTAGTAGGGACTGTGAATGTTGCAGCAAAGAGATGATCAAATACAGTGACACCAAATGGGGCTTGTCCACTGAAGAGAAAAAAAAGGTTAGTCTGTGCAGTGTTCTTTAGCTGAAGTTGCTGAAAAAACACCTAAGACTCATCTGGGCATGTCTAGAAAGACAGACTCAAGCTATGCAACCTCTGGAGGAATAAAATGTAGCTCCTGTTAGTCAGGGTAGTGCTTCCTGCACGTAGCACATGAGACTTATAAGATTTCGAGTTCACACTCATGAGGGATGGAAATGCTTGTGTTACATACAGCCTCTGTCAGTCAGCAAGAATGTGTAGAATTGCAGTTACAGAACTCTCCCTGACTATGAAACCTCTTGCTTCTCAGACCTCCTCACACTGAGATCCTCCAACATCTGTTGGTGCTTTTCAAATGTCCACCTATCCTCACTTTAGTTGGTTGATGTTTTAAAACTCTAAATTATGTCATGGATGCAGGCAAAGAGCAGCAATTATACTTTTACATTTGTGTTTTTGAATCAGTGAAATCTTCCATTGTATAAATTGAGTCAAACCTTTGTAAAGATATAAGGCTGAATTATCAAATTATCTATTTGAGTGAGTTTAGTGGTAGATCACCTGCCAAGAACTAAAACATTTCTGTGTTTGCATAAGACGTGGTGGCAAAGACCATCTAAACCGAGACCAAATAATTAGACCAGAGTACAGAGACATGAATAGGACTTAAAGGGAGGTTAAAGTCAAGTAAAGTAAGTGAAGCAAGACAGGTGAGACCGAGTCAAGACCAGGACCAGATGGAATGAGGAACATGCAAGCATTACTGAAACGATTGCCCTGAAACATACAGTATTTACACATATGGCTAATTTGTGGCTTGTATTCCCTAAATGCCTTTGGGTGAGGGGTGAAGAGATTCCTGAAGAGTTCTAGCTAGGTAGCTTCCATGACTTACATTTAGCTGGTCTTTATGCTTTAGGAGCTGGGTTGGGTCAGACCAACATAACTCAGAGCAGCCATGCTCCTTTTCTGGCTTAACTTTAAGCCTTAATAGAATTTCAAAGGACAAGTTCTCTAAACATTCCACTCCTGTAGTTTTTTAATGAATAAGGACAAAAGCTTTAGAGACCAAAACCATTCTTTTTTTATTGACTTTTCCCACCTTTTCTGCTGTCCATACCACCTCCAATCGCTTGGTTGGTTCTTTTGGCAAATTCGCCATTTTAATGACAGAATTCATTAATTCAGTTCTTTCACTATTTTGCAAGGCACTGTAACTACATCCTGGGTTTAGCACCACCCAAGATGATTGTTATTATTAAAAAGTCCGAGCGTTTCCTTTCCCCGTATAACAGAATGATAGTGAGGTGCAGCCAGAACACTCTCCAGTACTGACACAATGCTGTGGAGATAGGCTTGGCTTTGTGACACTAAAGGAGATTTACTCACTTTTGGAACCAGCCTCAAGTGGCCATTTGAGTGCAGTTAGCGTTGACTTTATTTCTCAGCCGCAGAAGTCGCCGCTTGGTGGTGTGACCTGCCTCAGTAAGCACTGCGTCGCAGTGCTGATGTTAGCAAATCACTCAGACAATGCACAGGTAATTTAGTGATATCCCCGCAGTGATGGGCTTGAATGGCCTTAAAATATATTCAGAGTCTTTTTTGTTTGAGACCGAGTCCTTCAAAAAATTATTTTGAGAATGAACTTTGTGTTTTCTCATTATAGAAATCTTTGTTCTCGCCTTTACATTAGCCTCAGAAAACACACAACCATTTTAATCAAATGCAATTTTTTCTTATTCTCAGTAATAACTGCATCGTGCTTCACCGTTCCAAAGCATTGCTGGCGTCCAACACCCATCAGAATGTGTTTTTCTCAGGCAAATACTCCTGAGATCAATCACCTGCTATAAAAGGAGAAAATTTAGTCGTATCACCTCCACATCTACTTTGATCCACTATTTCTGAGCTCACTAGGAAACTGAATTCTTTAACTGACAATCATCATCTGGATGGACATGTTAGAAAGTTAGGGCAGAGTTAGATCCACAACACACCCTGTTTGTGATTCACCAAACAAACACAGCTGCTCTTGGCAGGCAGCAATCCAGCCTTAACACTGCTGCAAAGTAAGTAGACCAAAAACAAAGAAACATTAAAATATATTCTTCCCTATTTTTTTCCCTGTCATTTTAAATATCTATAATTAAGCATGTTACCAAATCACAGAGCTCACCTATCCCTGCAGTTAGTCCCAGCTCTTTGGAGCACTTAAGAATTTTCAGTCCATTGTTTTGGATTTGTATCTTGCATCTTTATTGTTTGACTTACTCTCGTGAAGCCCCCACTTGTTTTAAATGCTGGTGTGTTCAGAGTAGCAGCTCTAAACATCAATTGTATACTACCTGCCTCGCACTGAGTGGTACACAGAAAAAATTAGTAGCTCTATGAACATAGCAGAGCATTTAGCAGCAAAGAGCAAGTCCATCCCCACAATCAGTGCTAAAAGGTGAATGAATGTTAAAGTTAAAAAGAAAAACGAGTAATATATTCACCACAGCAACTTTAAAAGGTCATTTCACTGTATGAAGGTGTTGTGTTTACAGAACACTATACGGCGTATTATACAGGGACTGTCAGAATCGGTTGCAAATATATTTAGTTTTTTGGATAAGAAGTCTGTAAATCAAAAGAAGACTATCGAAATAACTCTTTCAGGCACCTGCTCTTGTGGTCCGCGGTGCACAATCTTTTTTCTCTTTGATTTACTCGTTTACTCAGAAACCTGCTGTTGAGTCATCTTCTGGCCACCTCAAGCCAAACAGGGTCCAGGATCTCCCGACTGGTTTTCATTTGTGTACCTCACCATTGGAAGAAAACAGGTGTGTGAATCACCACACCGGTCATTGATTTGCTGCATCAGCTGTCAGTCTGGTTGCCTTTTTGCCCTTCTTGGCTGAGTATCGTATAAGGTTTCATGTTTGGATGTTAGTGAGGTAAAAAAAAAAAAAACTCCGCTGGAAACAATTCTTTGGCAAGAAGGGGTCAACTGTGAATGTGATCACTGAGAGTGAAAAGGGAAGTTACATCAGCGTTGCAGTAAGCCAGCTAAGTGAATTATGATCAATCATAGTCTAAAACTTCCACAAAGCCCAATGAATGTGTAGCAACAGCAAGACCTGGCTTTGGCTGAGTTAACCCTCCGAACCCTAAAGCCAAACAACAGATTTGAAAGGCACATTGAAGTAGAAAAAAAAATTCCCCAAATTATACCATTTGTCAGAGCCAGACACTGTAAAAACAGAATTGCTGTTTTAATGTCTCTTGCCAGTAATAAACTATTTGAAACCAGATTTTGTAAAAAACAAATGATTCTGTGCTCCTTGGTGCAATCAAAAAGCCATTAGTGACTCAACAGTTCACGGACCTCTCGGCTGAACTGCAGGCTGTGTTTACATGAAGTGGGTAGGAGTCAAGTATAGTGACAAAGAAAGACAGAATCAGAATATCTTAAGTATGTAGAATTACCATTTCACCAGTCTTGGTAACACTTGTGGCTACTTCAGAAAATGTTGTACACTCACCGAACACTTTATTAAATACACCTGTTTAATTGCTTGTTCACACAAATAGCTAATCAGCCAATCACATGGCTGCAAATCAGGCATGTAGACGTAGTCAAGACAATTTGCTGAAATTCAAAGCGAGCGTAGGAATGGGGAAGAAAGGGGATTTAATTGACTTTGAATGTGGCATGGTTGGTTTTTGCCAGACGGCCTGGTCTGAGTTTTTCACAGACTGTTGATCTACTGAGATTTTCACACACAACCATCTCTAGGGTTTACAGAGAATATTCCCAAAAAGAGAAAATATCCAGTGAGCGACAGTTGTGTGGAACAAAATACCTTGTTGATGTGAGAGGTCAGAGGAGAATAGGCAGACTGGTTGGAGATGATAGAAAGGCAACAGGAACTCTAATAATCACTGGTTACAACCAAGGAATGCAGAATACCATCTCTGAACGCACATGTCCAACCTTGAAGATGGACTACAGCCGCAGGAGACCACACCTGGTGTCACTCCTGTCAGCTAAAAACAGGAAACTGAGGCTACAATTGGCACAGATTCACCAAAACTGGACAGTAGAAGATTGGAAAAATGTTGCCTGGTCTGATGAGTCTCCATTTCAGCTGCAACATTCAGATGATCAGAATTTGGTGTAAACAACATGAAAGCATGGATCCATCCTGCCTTGTATCAACGGTTCAGGCTGCTGATGGTGGTGTAATGGTGTGGGGGATATTTTCTTGACACACTTTGGGCTCCTTAGTACCAACTGATCATGGTTTAAACTCCACAGTCTACCTGAGTATTGTTGCTAACCATGTCCATCCCTTTATGACCACAATGGATCATCTTCTGATGCTACTTCCAGCAGGATAATGCTCCATGTCACAAAGCTCAAATCATCTCAAACTGGTTTCTTGAACATGACAATGAGTTTTCTGTACTCCAATGGCCTCCACAGTCACCAGATTTCAACCCAAAAGAATTTTTGAGAATTAATTGCATGATATATTGTCATACTGCACAAATAGGTTTTTTTTTTAACTCTCTCTCTCTTCTTTTTTTTCTTTTTTAGCCTTGGCTTTACAGTTTATGTAGAGGTGCAGGACTTTATATTGCAGTTAAAAATGAGCCTGAAGTGATGAAATAAAAGTGACATGACGACTAAGCTCACCATTGAACCCAGTGTTTCTAAAATGCTGGATTAGCTTAAATATTTATCAAAAAGACATATTCCTAACACACCCATCGTTTAGTGATAGCATGCACAGTCTTTGTGTGTACATGCTTGTATTTCTGCCACTAAGTACAGAATAAGAGTTTGCAGAGTCAAACAGACTGACAGCTAAGGTCATGAAAGCTAATATTTGAAACGGTATCCTCCTTCCCCTGGCTTAAGGGAAGTTTCTAAAGTTTTTTTTTTATGTTAATCTCACACAACAGTTAGCCTTTGCTTTTGTCCTGGCCTTTTGTAGTCCGTTCAAAACATCAGTCATCACACAAAAATTTGAAATCATGCAACAAATAAACTTCTTCGAGAAATACAGGCTGACGACGCATCACATACAGCTGCTTGTTGGGGTTTTCCCCCTTAATGTTGCTGAGCTCGCTGGAAGCACAACTCAGCTTTAATCACAAGCTAAAATCAAGCTTTAATGGTCCATGAGGGGAACTTTGGTTGCTCCCTCAGCAAATAGCAAAAGCATTTAGTAGACAAAACACTCAGATAGTGTAAATGGTCTGCATTTGTAAGCCTCCTTTTACAGTGACACTCATTCACCATTTCACACATCGATTGTGGCAGAGCTGCCATACTGTACACGGAGTAAGTTCAAGTTGAATGAGACTCTTGACATGTGGCCAGGAAGGGCTGGTAATTGAACTTCAAAACCCTGAAATTAACAGATGACCTGCTCAGCCTCCAGAGCCAAAGAAACCATAATAAATATGCTCCTGTACATCTGGCGTGTAGATGTGGAAAAGAGAAGTAATGCATGTTGAATATAAAATATAAATGCAATTTGATATTATGAAAATGTACAAAAAAAGGTGTACAAGAAGAGAAAGCACGTGTAAATAGACTGAGCTAATAGATTTATTTAACAAAAGCTTAGTTGAATGAATCATATAGTCGCAAGCTTATCGAGCTTTTACTTGGACGTCTAGTTCAATTTTGCTATTCCAGCTGTATAAATTACATCTTAAAAGAAAATATTATTTTACAATAACAGTACTTTTGTATATTTATCGTACTCAGCAGCTGAAAAGAGGTAACCCATACAGAATACTAAAAATAGACTGCTGTGAAAAATGGAGGCAAAGCAAAATGGAAAGTCTGCACAGCATGACTCGTGCAGGAAGTAGTTACTCATTGCATGGATATTTTAGGCCATAAAAAATAGTCGCAAAATACAATTTAAAGCACACTGCTACTTGAAAGGGATTTTCTGAGCCTGTGATATGAACAAATTTAAATTCATACGGGTCTCAGTCTTTTGGCACAAGTGTTAAGTCCTTTTGTGACTCCATTTCCTATACTTTTGGGCACCGTCGCTCTCTGGAGATGACGTAAAATGCTTTGCTAATTTAAAACTAATATTGGTGTATGGGATTTGCAAGGAAATTACGGTTTTGCTTGAAGCCTCCGGGGCCCTTTGGCAAGCTGTTCCCAGTGAAAGGTAATCTGACGGAGGCTCCGACCATCTTTATGTCCACTGTAATGAACTGTTTGCCATAAAGAACGGTTTGCAAAACATATAAAAGAATAGTGATTCAAAGGTAGAGTTGTTTGCCAAATGTATTGACAAAAAAACATGAGTCACGCTGTGCAGATTGCCGTAGTTTTATGTTGATACATGGTGTCCGCGTTGAGAGTCACTAGCGGTTATATTGCTCATTTGCTTCTAAAACCACACATTACGGAGTGGCTGCTACTAGCACCGAGTCCTGGTGTCTGTTTTCGCAACAGCACAAGAAAAACAGTGTGCTGCCATGATATCTCACTCTGCTCTCCACATCAATCCCCAATGTGGACTGCTGATGCCTTTTTCTCGCCATATGACTCTTATTAGTTTGATATGAAAACCCAGCTTCATCCCTATTCTCATTGTTGAGAGCTTTTTCTCGCTGTGTGTGAATTTCAGCCCCCCGTCTGCCTCAAATCAGCCCCTGACCAACCCGCCACGAAAAGACGTATTTGTTTTGGATTTACAGTAGAATGGTTTTGCACAACCCCACAGTTCAAATAAAGAGTGTTTGATAGTTATACTGTGACACCTGGATCTCATTTTGGCCTATAATTACAACAGTAAATGGAGATTTTGGAGCTCATTTACATTCAAGCCGTTGCCCTGCTCCTCTAGGTCAGAATTACAATCACATTAAAATGTACAATGAATGAAGGCATTACATCATGTGAATGTCTCCCATAGTGTGTCCATTAAACTGAATGACCCACAGTTCTTTTGAAGTCTTTGTTGTATTGGGTGCTGCTCAAGAAGCCATTTGGGAGGGTGCTTTCTGGATAAGGTGTCCTTGCGCTGTCAACACTTGAAGAAATCAAAGCCTCCTTTTCCCTTCCTGTGTGAATACGCCCTCATGTTTTCAATTTCCCGGTGAGTGGTGGACTTTTGACTCCTTCTCACAAAAATTTTCACACTGAAAAACCCCTATTGTAGGAGTCTCACGCACCATGTCACAGCATGTGGAGCTGCTGACATGTGCACAGGCGTTAGCTGTAGCTTCCACAATTAACAGCATCCTGCCATCTCTGGTGAAAGACCAGTATGAAAGATCGGCGCTGCGCTAGTATCTGGCAGTAATCAAAGGCAGCTTGCTTGTTAAAAGGGTGATGATGAAATTGGTTTTCAGTTTGTGTGAATGAATGCTTAGTTCATTGATGAGGAGTTTCTACCATTTGTCTTCACTGCGGTTTGTCGTTTATTTCAGTGTAAGTTGTTATTTCAAACAGTTCTAACATGGCTTTTAATTACTGCCACAGTTTGCTGAACAGTAACCAGGTTTGTCTTCGGTTATCCAGGTCATGATAATCGTCAGAGCTTCAGCAGAAATCAACTGGACTTCTCTTGCAGGTTCTTATTCAACTGAAGCTCTTACAATACCCAAAGTCTTTATATAAAAGTTAGCTGTAGTCGCCATGATGTCACCCATTGGTTTGTAGACTGCTGTTTTGAATCCATTAAGTTTGGATTTTGGCCGTTACCATCAATGGAATCTGTGGTCACCCAAACTGTAGCAACTTGTCATTCACAATGTAGTCAGACCTTAAACCTTTGTCATCTGTTTTAACCCAAGCCGGACCTTAAATGGTAAATTGTACATCGTGTTGTATTGAAGCAAACTTGAAACTAGCCATCGAAAATAAAATTGAAAATATTAAGAAAATGTTTACTGAGCCAACAAATTGAGAGAGAAGTTGGTCATTTTCACATTGCACCAGCACCTTATTTTGTGGAGGGATTTGTGTGGGAACTATGTCATTGGAGGGTCACTAGTGAGAATCTGGTGGTTGAGCCTTGGCTTTGACTCCTATTGATGTCGGCATTAGTTAGTTTTATGTGTTAAAAAATATGTTTACTTATGACCTCAACCGTTAATAGTGTTGATGATGTTTAGCATGAGGAGGAAATAGATTACAAACCAGACCAGTCGACATTTACATCAACTTCTGCTGTATTAGCTATTGCTAATGTCATCTTTGAAAGTTAGCAATATGTAAAGTTGTCTAAGTTAATATTATTATCATTATAGGTAAATAATAATAATCACTTACACATTAATATTTTATTTCTTATCATAAAACCAGTCATGTGTTCGCAAGCTAATATGTTTGTTTAGTTGTATTAGCTACATAAAACCAGTTATATCGCTATTAAAGTTTTGTGTCAGATATGGTGACCGTGCCCCATTTCCTTTAGCTTCTTATTCTAAACTGGCAAAGACAGAAACTGTTTTGCATTGTGGTTGGTTTGTGCTGCTCTATGAAGAAAGCTCAGTGTCTTTGCCTGTTCTGATGGATTCTTAATAAAACCTTTATTATTCTTTTGGAAAAATCCTGATGCTGCTATTGCAACCCTGTTCCACAAAATTCATTTACATTTGTGGCTTTACCGAAAAGAAAAATTCCCACAAAGTGCTTCCAATGTGAGAAAAAAACCCCACCAAATCTACATTAGAAAGATGTGGGGGAGGTGAAGCCACAAGTCTGCAACAGGATCTTCACCTGGGAGATGGGGGTTCATGACCACTTTGGAACCATTTTCTTGGCCGTTTTCCAGTTGTTCACCATTTTAGAGCAGCCAAATCTTTTGTGGGTTCTGACTGCAGGAAGAACCGACACTGTAGAACATACCTAAGTACTGAAAGTTCCAACTCAAGGCAAGGTACCAGTCAGCAGCCCTGAAAACTGCTATGTGGGTCTTGATGCTGATTGTTTAAACTTAGAGAAGAAAAATGCTGATTGGTTGCACTCTTGAATCCTTGATGTCCTCTTCGAGTAGCAGTCTTCTCTCTTGCTTCACCATCAACAACTTAAAATTCACCATACCGACTATCAAACATGAAACTAACCCTCCGCTGTTCTGTTTTCTTCGTGCTTATAGAACCAGAGTTGCACGCAATAACTTCTGTTTTCATTGTTTTTGTGCACTTGGAGTTCACGTTGCAGTCAAAGAGGTAACAGAAAGGCTGATTGGGCCGATTAGGGGGTCGTTCTATTACATTTTCACCTCGAGTTTGCCCTGAATTAAGGCAATGGGAAGCCGTCTATTAGACTTTTTGTTTCCTCCCCAAAACAACCTGATTAGGTTTAGAATATCATCAAAGTAGTTGTTTAATACAAATGCTAGGTCCCAAAAGAACCCAGTATAGAAAGTTTTACAAGTCGTTGTTACCATTAACATTGGTTTATTACTAATTTGTTTAAAAAAAACATTCCTCAGGGAATAATCCAATATAGGGGTTTAGATACACACACTCTGTTCTGAAACACACAAAGAACAAATAAGACATCTCCTTCTTTTTCTGCGTTATCCAAACCCTCAAATTATTAGCAGCAGGTTGCCCCCTCCTTTTCAGATTTTAATGTATCTGATACTGAGTTGAATTTTCTTTACCACAAACTGCGAGATCAACTCACATCTACTATACACTTTAATATATAATCTGCACAGCTTCACAAGGACCATGTGGCTGCAGTGTGATATGTGTTAAGGATGAAGCTGACCATTTGAAGTTGCCAGTATATCTGTACCAGATGGGGCTGATCCAGGCGACGCAGACTTCATGGCTGTCGACTTCACTGTCATGCAATTTGCGAGTGAGACATTTTAGAGTGAAAATGATTTATGTGTGTGTTTTTTTCCCTTGCTGATGCTTCATGTGACACCACTGTTTTGAGAAATGACTGAATATAACTCTTCAGTACCAGGCAGAACAAGACTTTCAAGAACATAGTACAGAGAATTTCACCTTTCTTTCTACTTCTAGGTTGATTTTGTCACCTTTACCTTGATTAAGGTCAGAAGAAAGCTTGTTCTAATTTTGTCAGAGACAGCAGAAAAAGGATGTATGGAGCACAACTGAGGAAAGAAGTGAGTGTGAGGAGAAAGGTGATGCTGAAAGGTGACCCCATGTGTGTGGTCTCCCCATATCAGATGCCCTATAGAGAGACATGCACGCACCATGTTGATATTCAAAAGCTTTGGTTGTTTGTTTAAAGTGAGTAATTGATACTTGCCACTGGAAGAATTTCCCCCAATTTGGCACCAAGTGTGAGAACAAGGAGAGTCCAGTTTGCCATGTCTGCCTGCTGTCGGCATGTGTTATGCTACGGGAAATACGCTGGCCCTGGTCCTCCTCCTCCTTTGGAGTTCAGTGCAACGGCAGCACCAGACCACACATACTGCCACTTTTATGGTTTTCGGCTGAGGATTCCTTCTGTTGCTGCCAAATTGCCTATTATTGAAACTTTCAATAAACAAGCAAAGAAATATAATGCCTTTGTTTGGTTTGGACCTACAGTTGAAACACTTTAAGACCAGTTTTTAGGACACCAAAGAATGAACTATTTGAGGGGAGTTCAGACATCGCAAATTGAAAATATGAGGTCTTACTGGAAGGCCCTGGAAGATTAGTAGCATTCCCATGAAACATTGCCTAACTGAATTACTTTCTGAATTCATCTTTTGAATCCCTTGCTGCTGTTGCTGCCCCACCAGAGACATAGTGTCTTCCCAGCCTGCTGAGAATTTGTTGATCTCTGCTCCATTTAAAGAAAGTTGTCATGGCTTCTTTGATGTCTGCCTGTTTGACACCTTAAAACGCGACGTGAAAAAGTGCACTAAAGAGGCTTAGCCACAGCAGGATTCCACCTCAGCTGTTATCTTTGCCAGCAGAAAAGGGGGGATCTTTGCACTTTGTTTTGATTGTCGCTACTTACACCGCCAGCATCTCCTCTCATGCGCAAAATGGTGCTTGAATATCATTTTGATCATTTCATTCTTCTCCTTTCAGCTGCCCTCATTCATGTGTCAGTACAAAGTGTGGGTCCTAATCCTTTAATGAATGTCTTCTTCTGGGGCTTCACATGGCAGCACATTCCAACCTCGGGACACTGAACAGCTGGATGACTACAGCACGGGGTGTTTTATCTTATCCTGCATTGTCAGATGTTCATGTTTGGAAAGCACAATCTGTCTTTGCACATATCGGGAATGACATGTGCTTGTACTGGAATGAATGGAGACACAAACGGAAGCCTCACAGATAGAAAAGACAGAGAGCCAGTAACTGGACAGTTTTTGCAAATCACTCATTTCTGGTCATAAAACCCACACTGGAAACTTCCTTTTAGTGTTTTTGTGGTTCTGGACTTAAAAGATGTTTGACAGCTTCATTTGAGAGATTTGGTTTGATTAATGCAAACAGAGATGGAAAAAGTATCAACATATTTTACTCTCGAAGAATTGATTCTCCAGCTTTATGGACACAAGTCAGGCTCAAAGTAATTGCTGGAGCAGAACTGCAATCATGTTGAGGTAAACCAGTAAATTTATTTTTTTTTGCACATTTCAACGTAATTCTTCTGTTTTAGAATGAACCTTGAAAATAATTAGATTCATTGCTATCATCTCAAGCTTTCTTAATGTTAGAATATAAAGTCCACATTAACTAATTTACTGCGTAATTACTGCAACCTGCAGTTTTTCATTGTACATGTGTCTAGATATAGAATACTGGAAAATATTCAGATTGAAATAAATAATAGCATATACACCAATCAGGCATAAAATTATGATCACCGACAGGTGAAATGAATAACACTGATGATCACTTCATCATGGCTCCTGTTAGTGGGTTGGATATATTAGGCAGCAAAGGAACATTTTGTCCTCAAAGTTGATGTTAGAAGCAGGAAAAATGGACAAGTGTAAGGATTTGAGTTTGATAAGGGTCAAACTGTGATGGATAGACGACTGGGTCAGAGCATGTCCAAAACTGCAGCTCTTGTAGGGTGTTCCTGGTCTGCAATGGTCAGTATCCATCAAAAGTGGTCCAAAGAAGGAACAGTGGTGAACCAGTGACAGGCTCATGGACAGCCAAGGCTCATTGATGCACATGGGATGGAAGGCTGGTCGGTGTGGTCCAATCCAGCAGGCGAGCTGCTGTTGCTCAAATTACTGAAGAAGTTAATGCTGGTTCTGATAGAAAGGTGTCAGAATACACAGAGCATCACAGTTTGTTGCGTATGGAGCTGCATAGCTGCAGACCAGTCAGGGTGCCCATGCTGACCCCTGTGCACCACCGAAAGACCAGCACTGAGCATCAGAACTGGACCAAGGAGCAATGGAAGAAGGTGGCCTGGTCTGATGAATCACATTGTCTTTTTCATCACATGGATAGCTGGGTGCATTGCTTACCTGAGGAACACATGACACCAGGGTGCACTATGGGAAGAAGGAAAGCTGGTGGAGGCAATGTGATGCTTTGGACAACGTTCTGCTGGGAAACCTTGGGTCCTGCCATCCATTTTCATTTCATTTCATTTCATTTATTTTTAAAATGGGACAATTCGTATTAATGTACATTTTCATGTAAATACGATAGACTGTAGCCATACGGCTAATTTCCGTCTCAAGTCCCATTGGCAGATCAAAATTAGAGAACATCATAACACCATAACTGAACAAAAGCATCCATGTGGATGTTACTTTGACACGTACCACCTATCTAAGCATTGTTGCAGACCATATACACCCTTTTATGGAAACGGTATTTCCTAATGGCTGTGGCCTCTTTCAGCAGGACAATGTGCTGTGCTACAAAGCAATAATGGTTCAGGAATGGTTTGAGGAGCACAGCAACCAGTTTGAGGTGTTGAGGTGATTTCAATCCAATGGAGCATCTGTGGGATGTGCTGGACAAACAAGTCTGACCCATGGAGACCCCACCTCGCAACTTCCAAAATTGAAAGGATCTGCTGCTAACGTCTTGGTGCCAGATACCACAGCACACCTTCAGGGGTCTAGTGGAGCCATGCGTTGATGTGTCAAGGCTATTTTGGCAGCAAAAGGGGGACCAACACAATATTAGGAGGTGGTAATAATGTTATGCCTGATCGCTGTAATTTGTAATTCAGTATAGGACACTTACATGGACTCGGGTTACAAGTATTTCCATGTACAGATTTCCTCTCATATCACGCAGCAGTGAATTATTCCTGAGTACCGATGCGATCTTCTCTTCACTGTGGCATCATGCCAAGATTTTTATGTTCTTCCCCTACACACAGGTGCAAAAACAAACTGTGGTCGCCATAACCATTGAGGTGACTGTATTTTTTACATTCCTCTCATTCTTCTCAACATCACAACTCTAAAATTAGTGGCCCTCCGTTTCTGTACTCTCTTTCCAACGGTTTTTTGTCTTTACCATCCACACTGCATGTGTAACTGATATAAAATGCTGCTGCTGCTGCCGCTCATTGACAGCGGAGTTCTCCAGAGCTGGACACGACGACATAACTGTAATTAATTACATCATCCTCGTGTGCTGAAGAGAACAGATAATTGCCCCCTCGCTGCAAAATTTCAGCCCAATAATAGCTCCCAAGGAAATGTTAGTGAAGCCAAACAACACAATCACAGGCTCATATAGTCCAGAGGGGGCACGCGTTTCGTGTTTGTTCAGTTTTACTCGTAGATAAGATGGTGGGAAAATCAGATGATGTTAGTAATAAAGCAGATAGCTTGTGGTTCATGAGAGAGACAAGAACCTCAGTACATGAAAACAATGAATACTGGAGGAGTTTGCTGGCTCAGAAATGCACTAAACAGACATCCCTCTGGCTGCATCACACAATCTTCATTAAAAAAAAAAACTGTTTCTTGCATGCTGTTGTGTTTTGTTGTGTATTTTGCTTGGTTTCTTTCAAGAAAAAAGATGAGGAATTGCAACTTCATACCTGTCACTGATACCACAAATAAATATTCCAAATCGTTATCTCCAAAGTGCTGAATGGTTGAGTGAGGCGGTGATTTCTGTGATAATTCAAGATTGCCTGGATAGTATTGTTCCGATTCATCTCCACGTACATCTTGGTCTATATAAAGAAAGAAAGGAAGTGGATATTCTGACATCTCTTTATCCAACATTAACCCCCAGACATCAGGAAACACCTGTTGGCTTCCTCCTCAGCATTCCTCTTCTCTGATATCTCCCTGATAACTGCTAACACCTGGGAAACGCTCACCAATCCACCAGTAAATAGGCCCTTTGAGTAATTTTCATGCTACCAGTGTTTCATAATACTCGCTGACAGATGTGGTGAATAGCTCAGCAATATTTACTGTGATGCTGGCCTCGTTTAAGCGCACCTGATTCTAGGAGGAGCTACTATCAAAGTCTTGGCTTCTCAACTCAGTTTGAGTGAGATTTCTTTGCAGTTATAAACTTACGTCATGATATCAATACAGTTATGTGCTATTTCCACAATAATTCCTGCTCAGATTATGCCTTTACAGTATGTTCCACCTGAACTATTGGCACTATAAAAATGCACATACTGGCCACGAGAGCAGTGAATAACCTTTAATTCAAACATTTTGCTCTCAGGTGCACAATGAATCCACACTGGCTAGACACTAAACTCCTACAGCTTCTGTAAAAGTCAGCCGTTTGAGCGTGCTCTATCAGAATATTGTATGGCTTCAGACATACCACAGCATGTAGTTGCAGTAAAACGATAATGGGGAGAACAGAAGTACATGCTCCGTCTCTTCCGTTATCAATCTGTCATCCACCTCTCATTGTCCTCCAGTCCAACCATGCCTTTACCACTTAGCCATGCAGTCATTTTTCCCCCTTGTGAATAATCACTTTACATTTACTATGTGGTATCTTACAGGCTCTTGAGAGAAAGGAAGGCATTGCATTCTCATGGAAACTTGCAGAAGAAGCCAACAGGGAAGAGAGGGCTAGCGAGAGGGAGAGATACAAAGACAATTTTATTGCTGGCCAGGGAAGATTGCCTGTTTTGAGACGTTTTGAGAACCATGTCTCCTAATCTTATAACCCTACTTTACAATGGCTAGCTATTTCCCAGAGCGCTCTGTATCCTCTTTGGATTAGCTCATGAGCTATAAAAATACAAGCATAAAGTAGAGCCCGACTGATACTGGATTGTTGGGGCTGATGCCATTATATTGGCTAGTAATGTTTTTTAAATTTATTTATATACATATATAATGTATATGCTGGGGTAATATTCAGAAAGGAGAAGGATGTCATCGTTATTGATCAATAAGACACCACGTGACTCTGCACCGCCATCTGCTAAGGTGAAATATATGCTCTGCTACATGTGCTGCAGGCAGTGCTAAGAGAATTGTAAAGAATGGATTTGGAGGTGCTTTGCTGGATAAACACCATTTCTAAATTCCCCCAAACGTCTTTTTCTGCATTATGTTGTTTACAAAATGTTTAATAGGACTCCAAATGTCCTTTTTCGCTGGTAGCACCGGTGCAACCAACTTTCTCATTTGGTCGCACCTCCCACCTTGCCACAGGCAAAACAGATCACTTGCTAAACATCTTCTGATCGGTCGACGCTACAATTTACAGATGTTGAAATTGAAATTTTAACTGGTACACTCTCCAAAAAAAGATTGCAAATGTCTGGAGCCTTTTATATGCCACTGCTGAAATATATATCTGTGACAGGCCATTATTGGCTGATGATGTTGCCGAACTGATACATTGGTTTAAAGTCTGTGTATGTAAAATGCAGACTTGTAGCTACAGAAGAATTGTGAGGCCAAAATATTTAAATCTAAAACCCACTGCTACAATGCTGTGAAACGCAAAAGTTTGTCAGGCTGACATCCACTTTAAGATATGATCCAACATAGAGGCTAACTGCACTTACTGATGTAATGTTACTGAAAATATATCTTCCCTGCTCCTTCCAGCCAAGCTTGGATCATCACTTGGGCCAATGTTTTCTCTGCCTTTCAGGCTTGCGGCCAACATAATATAGTCTGATGCCAGTGGGTTGCTAGGCAGGCATCTTAATGACCTTCTATAATAGTATTCATTCTTGAGAAAAGACAGACGGAGCATCAAAGCAAAAAGCCTCCCCTCCCTTGTATCTTCTCCATGTGGAATAAAGTTTTTTTTTTTTCTTTTATTGTTGTGCGTGTAGTTATGGCCATAACCCTGCCGCCTCCTGGACTGAAACCATATCTTTACAGACTGAGCCGCAATAATGACCTCTCCTGAAGAGTTTTTTTTCTTTTTCTTTTTCTGAGATCTCTATACTCCCACAGGGATGCCAGCATTTAACTGGAAAATTAACAATGGGAAGATCAACTTTCCTCGTAATTAATTTCTGTGGCATTTTTATGTGCACTTACTTTAGGGTATTGGGTCACAGTTAGTAAAAGTTAAAAGGTAAGTGTAATAGTCTCAGAGGGGTCTTTAGTGACTAGGAAAAAAGCTGATATATTCTTTGGAAATGGAAAGTTTTTAAAACGCATTCTTCTTGGGTTCTTTTTTGCTTTTTCATGAGATTTCCTCTAGAAGAGCTTTTCTGTATCTGAACTGTGAACCCATCTTTACATTTGCATTTAGGTATTTATCTGGGGATTTTATCTACCGCAGTGTGCAATGAGCATAGTGAGCTGAGAATTGGAGATCGAGAGCATTACATGCTACAAATGGCATACAGTGTCATGTTTAAAGTCAGATGTAAAGAATATTACTTTGTCCTGAGGTTGGATGTTAGATAGTGGAAGACAAGGGCATACAAATCAGATAAGTGACAGCAGAATTTAAAATGTGGGATGTGACCTAAATAGGGGTTTGTGCGTAACCGTAAGATAGTATGGTCATGGAAATATCACTTACAAAGGATTATTACAAATCCAGCAGTGCAGTAAATCAAACATAAGATGTCAGATAAAACAAATCCAAGGAATGGGTGCAGTAAAATTTGTCCAATTACATTTTTTGTTGCTCAATATTCTGTCTGTGACAAATGCTGTAGGGAATTCCTTTTTGTAGGAACCTGTAAGTCCAACCTGAATTAAGGTTAGATTATACTCCTTTGCAAACACAGACCGCTGCAGACACCACAGAATTGTAGTTGATCTTATTAAGGCCAATTCATGCTTTACCGCATGCAAATGACATAAATTTCGTCATATGTCCAAGTCTGCGAGGTCCCACATAGATTGCTTTGCAAGTGTGTCAACGGAAACAAATGTAGCTGAAAACAGAAGGGTTTGGAAGCAGAGTGGTCTAACCCATTTTCTGTAGTTGTTGAGACAAATGGGTTCAACATTTTGCGTTTTCAAGAACGGCCTACCATTGGAAGCACCACTGTAACGCTATAGTTAGGTTGTAGGTTAAACCACTTTGCCACTAAAATCTAGACCATAAAATATTACAAAAATTATACAAAACTCAGTTTGGATTTTTTGTGTGTTGGACCACTCAGCTTCTAACCGCTCAACAACTGCTCATTTTGAGGACAGACTGCGTGAAGAGAATATCAATCATCCACAGCTTCGTGATTCGTCATTAAAAGAGCTTTAATTCAAATAGTTGATGTTGAACTTGGAAGGTGCGTTGATTTGTAGCTATCAGATTCCCATTGACAGTGTGCAAACACAATGGGAATTCTAAATTCTCCAGAAGGGTTCTACAACCCAATCTGTCAGTAGCTTCTACATCTTGTGAAAAGTCCACATCAGTCTGCGCATGGGGATGAGGAAACCATGATTTGCCCTTAAAAACTTTGATTTTATTCCCTTGCAGACGAGCAGACAGATAGCTGTTGACACTGTGGACGTTTAGTTCTTTCACAGCTTTTTAGTCTAGTTGGAGCTGTGGACTGTCCGCAAATTTTGTCCTGCATGTCTACATCTGCAGAAGGGTTCGCGCTGACTCTCACGTACTTGTGGAGATGAGGAATTTACATTCAGTCCCTGGGGGATCATTGTGGATTATTACACTGGCTTTACACCCATAATAAATCTGCTGTTTGGTCCATATTCCTGCTATGCATAGAGAGGTCTACTGTAATATGCAACGGATGCTTATGTGGACTGAGGTCTATGCTTTTAAATACAGTCGTTCATATTCATTGTAACTAACCCAAAAGTCTTCCCTCAGAGAAAATGCACACAATTGCACTCCCCTCATTATTTATAATATTTGACTTTTTTGTATATTTGTCCAGAAGTGTTGGACACAGGGCAAATATTTGAATATGAATAGCTGGAGGAGAGTGTGAGTGAAATATAAGACACTGTTGATGGGACATTATAACCCTTAAGAAACTATTTATACAGCAGCATGAGAAAAAATAATATTAATGGATTGTGACACTCCTGTTATTGTTGGTTCTTACTCCTGTTTGGGGGATAATTACACTCTCAAGTTGTGGAGCCGAGCTTCCAATAACGGGGGAGATGTAAATAAGAAGTATAACACTGCCACTGGGGTCAGTTTGCTTTAGCCAGTTTTAGTCCTGTGTTTTAGCAAACATTTTGGCAGTTTAGCATCATAAAGTGCATGATAAGCTCAAGCTATGACTTGAGTATTTTGATAATGAAGAGCATTTTAAAAGTAATGATTCTCACTCAGGTTCTGGGATTATATCGACCAACTTTATACTCTTGTTCCTATATTAAATATGAAGATAGAACCAACAAACAATTAGTTTAACTTGGAATTAAAATTGGTAGCAGGTTAAAACAGCTAGCTTGGCTCTCTCCAAAGTTCCATCACTGTCTGTTTTTGTCCAAATGAAAGAAATGCAATATAACATATTATTTATTGAGTTTTAGATGTGCTAGTAGGATTTATGTAAGTCTGTCGACAGAACTAGGTATCTCTTCTTGCTTTCAGTCTTCGTGCTAAGCTAACGACACCTAGCCTTAGCGATGTGGCTACTCACTGCACAGACACTCGAGTTGTGTTTTTCTTTACACGTTTGCAGCAAAGTCAATAATCTTTTTCCCCATGAGGTGAAGCTATCCCTTTAAAAGAGTAGCTCTTTTTGTTCTCTCTTTATTTGTCTGAGTGTGCTTATAAAGCTTTACACAACCAGTAGGACTCTTTCCCGTATTCTCATACTTGGATTCTTGAGACGAATGGCATTTTTTCACAGTAATATTTTTTTAAAGCACCCTACGTTTTTCCGGGTAATGGCTATGAGCTTAAGATTAACATCTGATCTGATTTCAGCCAAAGAATCCTAACACAAGTCACTTATAAATCTGTTCTCCAACCACATCTGTAGATATACTTGATCATAATAGAGAGGCTTCAATAGATCTACCATATGAAGCTAACCAACAACATACCTGAACAACCTCCAAATTTCCCTGGTGTCTATTTTTAACTCGAAGTCCTGCTGGATGTGCTTTCACAAAAAGTAATTTTTGGAAACATATGGTACAATTTAGAATTGGGATCATAAGACCAGTTTTGAAATTGGAGGGCGAACAGGAAATCGTGGCTGTAGTTAGCATAAAATACTTTTAGTTTCTTTAGAGTCAGATTTTAGAACTCTACTCTCACAGCAAAACTTATTTGTCCATTAAAGTTCTGTACTGAGTGAGGGGTTCAAACTATGGTGAGGAGAAAAATGGGTAATTTCTCACAGGGTTATTCTTAGTTCCTCAAAGCAATACATTAATCATGTGTCCTGTCACATAATCCTATGCAGTTGACTTTTATATACAGTAATAGATCTTTTCTGAAGATGAAAGCTTTACATGAAATTGAATTCCTTTTACGTTTCTTTGTTGTAAATTCTTGGCATTAGACGGTGATTAAATTGACAATTGCATGCTTGAGTTCATGTAAGTCCTTCAAGAGAAAGCGTCCAAAAGGCTGACAATCCAAGAAAGCTAAATGAGAAGCTGAAATGAGAAGAAGTGCAGAAATGAAAAGAGTAGGTTTTTCACCCTTCTTAAAAAAGGGAGGGAGAAAAAAAACTCTTTTCCACCTTCACTTGTGTAAATCAGAACCAGATGAGGGGCTGTGCACCCCTGATCCCCAGAGGTAGTCAACTCTGCTGCCGGTGAGCTGCTACATGCTAATGAGAGTCCGGTGACATGGCTCGACAGCCTCCAGAGGCCATTATTCTGGACAGAGATAAACCTGCTCTGCCGCATTCACTGTTTCTCAGGCAAAGCTGGGTAACAACTTTGCCAGATTATGTTCTTTACCCATTTTTTTCCTCCCAGCAGCTCTGGCAGCGTACTCCGTAATTGTCAGCGTTTCAGTCTGAAGTTGCAATCTTAATGTGGGATCCACTCCCAGTTGCATTTGAATAGCTGTGATTGATCAACGCTGAGAGGCTGCGATTATGTAAGGCTGGTTTTATTTTCTTTGATATTTTAACTCATATTAGCAGGATGACACATTTTTGACTCGAATGTATCAGTAAAACCGCAGCGTGTTTGCATTCGATTGCCTCCAAGCACAGCAGGCTTTGTGTGAGGCCTAAAAATTGGAAGACAAGTTTTCTCTTGGGTTAAATATATCAAGCGTCTCTGATAAATGTTGTTTGATAGTAATAGTAAGCAAACTATCAGTGAATCACTAGACGCCTGAGTGTCACAGCTATAAAGCGTGTATGGGACACTTACCAGTGTTGGGAAATTTATTACAGACGTTGTTTACTTTCTGACTCATGCGTTACAATGTGTGTAGTGGGGTGTGGTGAAAAGCCTGGATTTCGTGGCACGAGCTATAGTTTGAAGAGTTAAAATAAATCATTACTGCTTTTTGAATTTATCAGTCGTGAAATAACAGAGTGAAGATCAGTAATCAGCTCTCAGAAACCAATTTTCAAACGTGGAACCAGTCTCTGTTATTGTACAGTAAGCTTGTGATTTTCGTGGTGTTTGATGGTTGACCTGCTAGCTAAATTGTTCATTAAAAAATGCTGGTGAATCAGTTCAGTCTGCATTGGTTTCTCCTGAGTGGGTGAAGCCCGAACCCCACATTAAAACATTATGTCATTAAAAGTAAAAAATGATAACAGATGTTCATGCAACCCCACTGAGAGAGCGTATATTGAACGTGGAAGGCCTTAAAGTAATTCAGGATGGTGAAACGGCTCAAGCACAGAAAATTCTCTGCTGTAAACTTTCAACACTGCAGTGGCAAGCTACAGTGGCAAGTTGTTCTGAGCTTATGTCTTTGATTAATGTTTTGCACAATAATAAGATGTGCACGCCTTATCGCAAAACATTTCTTGGTAAAGACGAAATGATTGTAGGATAAGCTCAAGAGTAGGGAGATTCTTCTCTGGAAATTCCCCGAAACATGCCACCATAAACTCATTTTTAAGTGTCTCTGGACTGTTTTATTTCCAAAAAAGAAGGAAGATTGCGCTTAGATTTCAATCTTTTGTTTAGTAGCCCCAAATTCTTATCAGATTGTAATGGATGGAGTGAAATCTTAGCCAGAAGTAGAGATTATGGCTGTCAAGGGACTTTAAAATAGTCCAACCCCGGGGTTTTCTGCCTACATTTACAGCACTGATGAAAGAACAGGGCCTGTCTGACCGATCTGATGTAATCAAGGGAGACAAGGTGAAATTGTCAAGGCTGAAAAGAATATGAAATCCTGCTCAAAGCATAAGTAATGTTACTGTACTGATATGTAGCTGGAGGATGATAGATAGGTTTCTTTAAAATGCATTCAGAGAAACATGTCCTGGTGACAGTCATTATAATCCAGACTGTCAAAAAAACAGCTTTGGGAAGAGTTAATTGCAAGTGTGCAGTGAACCATCGATAACTGTGCAAAGTAAACAACAAAAACAGAGGCCTTGTGGTGATGGATAATGGACGGTTATGTGCTGTTGTGGAGATTACAGAGGTTAAGGTCTCATCCCAAAAAACAATCACAAGCTTCTGTCATTGCTGACTCTATTCAAAATGCACAATTTAGTTTGCAAATATAGAATATGTGAATTCAAACCATCATTTAATCCATCATAGACACAAACAATACAAAATCTCATCCATATTAATTGTGTGCGTCTTTATTTTAGTATTTTGGAAGAAATATTTTTAGTATGAAATGTACCAACTGTTCCTACAGACGTAAAGAAAATTCCTAGTCCTAGTTCCTAGTTTCAAGTGAAAGATTTTTCCATGGTGTGAAGCAGCAACACATGCCGGTTGCTGCTTCACACCGGCCCACTGGTCTTATCAGATTTCCAGTTTCACCCAGGAGCTATGAGGAATCAACAACTCCTACGTCTCACAAAACCTTCGTAAATCATCTAAACCAGACGTCGTAGACCTACAATGAGGACAGATTCAGCAACTGTACAGCTTACTCTTCACCTCAGATGCTTTCAGAAATACTTTCACTGAACTGTTTTCATAGTAAAAGAGAAAGTTTGCAACCGAGCCGCCATGTTGGTCCAATGCTTCTACGGACTGAAAGTCTGAAGGGCTGTCATGTGACCAACTAGTGGCCCACTAGTGCACGCCTACCATGCGGATGATATTCAGATGTGGTGCGTTTCCATATGAGAAAAAACGCAGCTGTGGACACAGACCGTTAAAGACTTTGACTTTTAGACTTTAGATGTTTATTGTCATACAGTTACACACTAGCAGTGCACATCTGAATGAAATTTTGATGCAAAGGCTCAATATAGTGCATTTGACAGGCACATATTAATTAAAAAAATACAATAAGAAGTATGGTCTTTGGAATTTAAAGTTATTCATAATTAAGGATGTGGTTGCTTGGAGTGGCAGGGCAGGACAGTTGCAAGACGAACCATCACTAAGAGATGTTTGCATGGCCCGCCTGCACTCACACTCCACCTCTTTGTTCGTTTCTGGATTAGCCAAGGGTTTGGAGGAGTCAGGAGCTGCCAAGATGGTAAAAGCCAGAGCCACAAAGCTCCATGGCCACAGTTGGAAAAATCGGGTGACACCAAAAATGGTTTACCCATCTTCATATACAGTCTGTGTGGTTTTCTAGCTCTAATTTATAAGCATGGCCTGTAGTTTTCTTTGCATAAAGAGACAGGGGGAGAGAAGAGCATTTTGGTTAACCGCAAATTAGTTTTCAGGTTTGCAGCGAAGTTAACATCAACTTAACTTGTGTATATTTCCAGTTGTGTGCTGACCACTGGTTCAAGGAATGATGGCATCAGAAAATTTGGCAACATTCAGTTAAGGATCTGGGATGTGCCTCAATCCTTTCCAAGATATCTAACTAGCCACAAAGTGTGCTGATGTTGGACAGGAATGAGTTTGGTTCATATTATCTTGTTAAACAACGGATCAACTTGAGTATGATACTGCTAGAGCAAATACTATCACATCAACATGCTTAGCAAGTTTACAGTTTACATTTGGCAGATCTGTGTGCTCGTGTTTAATGGATCCTATTTAAATGTGCCAAGCAGTAAGTGATAACATAATGCCGTAAAATAAAATTACAGACTTGAGAAATTTATTAAAATAACTGAATTACTCAATAAAGCTTCTCCAATGGAAATGCTAGTTGTTAGCATTCCATATTTGGAAATTTTAATAGTAAAGCAATTGTTTTTAACGCAGGGTGGGTTTCTGTTTTCCATTACACTGATTATGTTTGTGGTGCTGAATAGATAAAACTGAGCTTAATCTGTGTAATAAAAGCAATCTGTTGTTCACTGGGCTGCACAACTGGACCATTGGACGGCCCACAGCTTGACTACAAGGATGTTTGTTATTTGCCTTTTGCAAACATAACAAAATACAGCTGATCAGCTCCGTTTACAGCCACAGTGGAACCGCTATTTCATTTGGAAAGGACTTTAGAGAGAAATCAGACTGGGGTCTCCATGTTGGAGGGGCGAAGAGCAGTGACAGAGGAAGAGGACATCCTATTCTGTATGTTTACCGATGCTATTTGACCGTCTGGACAAATCAAATTATCTAAGCATTAAAGAACCGAGAACGTGAAGCAACAGCAGTTTGTTTAGAGATGTTTAATTTCAATGGAAACAACCTCATAAAACAAAAGAACACATACAGTTTAGCTCTTTGTGGGGCCACAGGACATCAGTGATTGTATTTGTCAAGGCCAGATCTTGCTGTGTGTTGGAGCACGCAGTGGGAATGTGAAAGGGAACTGCCCATATTAGATTTTGTTTACAGCGACGACAGGATGTGGTTTGAAAACTATGCAATGTTTGTTTAAGTACCATAGTGACTTACAGATTATATGTCCTACATGATGCTTGAATGTAAACCTGCCTTTATATGTATAGTCCTCTGTGACACAGCCATTACCCCTTACAGGCTACTGTCCAAAGGATCACTCTCACGATGCTTTTGCCACCATGACATTTATAAAAACCTCCTTTGGGCTCACTGTTCTGACATTACTGTGTCCGTTATTTAGACAAACCCTGATTGTCAGCAGAAGGAGACGAGCAGCCATTACAGTGGTGGGATCCGACTTGTAAAGACTGAGGACAGACTACAGTTTAAAAGCACATTTGTCAGGAATTCTGTCCCGCAGATCTTGTGAAACATATGTTGAACATATAGTCATCAGATTTCATAAGAGGTTATAATGCACAAAACAGACAACTGGTACATTTTTTCCAGCGGTGGGGCTGTGCTGTTGTTACTGTTGTTAGCTGCCCCTCCAATAAACGGACATTTCAAGCCGCAAGTATCTACAAGCATCTAATTTTGGTAACTACATTAATCTCCGTCGAAGCCTCGTGGTGCATTTGGAACAGCATGATGACAAACTACCAAGAATTACTAAATACCAAACAGTCTGCACACCATCTCACCTCTGGCTCTGCTGAACCACTGCTCTGTGCTGCTCAATGACCTTAATTCTTCCATACATGTTCAATCTGGCAACTGATTGTGGATAAAAATAAAGATACAGAACACCTCAGCTGCTTTAGGTTTGTTATGTATAAAAGCCTGGCTGCCTGAAACCATGTTTTTGAGACTTTCAGCAGCACACTGCAGTTTATAGGGTGGGAAAAACTCAGCCATGGCATTAATTGCATATTTATGAAGACATGAAATGACTTCCAAAATATAAATATCACCGCAAAAAAAATTATTTTCTTAATCACTAACTAATCCATGTATCTCTTTCACATCGATATGACTAAGGTCAGACCGAAGCTGTACTTTATTGTTTTTCCTTCAAATACAGTGGTGGAAAACAGTTTTCGGATACCCTTAAAATTTGACACAATCTCAAATATTATCATGAAATATTTGTGGAAAAATCTTTTTTGTGGTTCAGAACGTGTGGCTGGATTAGATAGACACAAACAAATACAAATTATATTTTTTTCTTTATTGTTTACAAGAAAAACTAACAAAACTAAAATCTACCAAAATGACCCAATACTCAAAATTTGTCATTTTTATGGAACCAATCAATTTTAAAGTTTTTAAATGACTTTTTTTTTTTTTAGGATTTGTTTAGTATTATAGCTGTGATTGTACTAAAAGAAACTGCATTTGAAGAGTGCACCTAAGAGTGATTCTTAATGTAATATACATGCAATTGTATGGGGTGCCGGAAAACTTTTTTCCACCACTGCAGTGTATAGAGTGAATAACTTCCACGTTCCAACAGACTACTGTTAGTGGGAGTGACACAGTTACCAACAGTGACCCATTTATTTCTGCTTCTACTGACAGCAGGCAGATTTGTCCATTTGTCCTGCTTAGTCAGACCATTCTACACATAACTGCCGTGAAGAATGGTCTAGGTGCACCTCATTGTAATTCTGGTGTAGGGAGGAAAAAAACGCTTTAATTTATACTTCTTTGTACCAATTACAATTGTGTTAGGTGGTGCTAAGCCCAGAATGCAGTGATGGTGCCCCTGCAAAATTGTGACGGTGGAACATCTGCATTGAAATGGCTCTTGTGCTTAGAAGTTTGTGTATGTTGCCTCTCAGAGGTTTCTGTTGCTGATTCAGTCAGGTGCAGGTAGTGGAAGGGAAAGAGAACATAAAATGTGTAGAGGAAATAACAGGCTTACTAGATCTGGTGATTCCAAAAAAATTTATGTTGAAATTGGTTGAGAGAAAGCATCTCCTCTCATAACTGTCAATGTCAAAGAAGTGTATTCCTAAATTTAAGAACTATATAGAACCAAGGAGTTAGTGCGTTTTTAATAGAGCTGGGACTTTAACACGTTCATTACGATTAATTAATTAATTACAGAAAAAATAACGTGTTTAAAAAAATGACGCATTTAATTGCACCTTTCTCAGTTCCATACTTTCTGGCACACCGGTAACACTGATACACACTCCAGCCTGGTAAGTGGCGGTAATGCACCTAAAGTCTGTTTACTAGCCGCGAAGAAGGTTCACAGAATGCACTGAGAGAAACGTCGAACCAACATGGCAACTCAGTCGCAAACTTTCTCTTTTATTGCGAAAACTGTTCAGCAAAAAATATTTATGATAGCATTTGAGACGAGTAATAAGCTGCTGAATCTGTCCTCGTTTTAGTTGAACGACGACGTTTGATGAAAGTTTCGCAATGTGTTGGACTAATATGGAAAGCAGTGTAGCCAGCCCACAATCGACCACTTTTCAAGACACTGAAAGTGCTTACAAAAAGTCTTAAAATGTTGAATATAATCGCTATAACTGCACTTTGAGTTTGCAATAATCTGTGAATGTGGTAGACAGATGAAAAATGCATAGAAATATAAATGAAACTAACATTTTTGCTGTTTAAGTCCATGTCTATTCATCGATTTAGTTGTCAACCAACATTTATTTGAACTGAAAAACTTTGCTTATTGTGTCAGATATTGCTGATTGGCAAAAATGTGATTAATTGCGATTAGTTATTAATAAAGTCCGTAATTAACTAGGTAATTTTTTTAATCGCACCCTACCACTAGTTTTTAATTATTAGAATTATTTAGTAAAACATTTCTATTTTTATAATATTATGTATTCAGCTGTACAGTACACCATGATATATAATAATAATGTAGTATAATAATACTTTACTTATATAGCACCCTTAAAAGCAGCATTCACAAGGCGCTTTGACAGTCAAAACATGCAGACAGACAAACAAGCAAGAGAGCAGTCAAATAAAATGATAAGTTCAATGAATAACTGATTAGCACGCATATCAAACAAAGGAAGTAGGCAGTTTAAAAATTGAAGAGTACAATTGAAGATTAAAAGTTAGAAATCAAAAAATGAGAGAATTAAAGACAACGTCACACCAAAGATCTAGAAAGCTGAAATTTAAATAAAGCAAGAGAAGATAGATAAAATAAACAGGACATAATACAGAATGGACACTACAACTAATTAAAGCTAAAAGTAAACTTCACATAAAAGCAAATCTATAAAAGTGGGTTTTCAGAAGTGATTTAAAAGAAGTTACTGACTCTGCAAACCTGATCGCCTCAGTCAGGTCGCTCAAATGTACTGATAAGTACTGTTATTTTCAATTATGTTATTTTTTAAAACCCCACACACCCCATTTTTGAATAAGTGCACAGTAGTATATATTCCTCAAATTTGTGACATTTTCAGTAGTGTTGTGACATGTTTAGTTGATTACCTGGGTTTGGGATGTGAGCACTGTAAATGAAACTGAGCCTTTATGTAATAAGGCCCATTCATTGATGCATCCTATGCACACACATGCAACCTCCTACAGGGATTTAAGGCCCGCTGTACATTACAACACACACACATTGTGCTAGACGTAGAGCAGTCAGTCGCCTATGGAGCGCTGCCAGCTGAAGGAGTCACGAGGTCGCGTGCAGATTAATGAGGAGGCACAAACCAAACATGTTTCTCATTGACTTTGTGGATGAACAGCATGTCTGCTCCTGCCGGTTCCTTGGCAACACCAAGTCCAAAATATCTTGTTACTAATAGAAGAGTAATTACAGCGCTATTAGAGATGTATAATTCTTACTTTCCATTTTTGTTGTGTAATGTTGGCATTAAGTCGTGTAAGTTAATGGAGAAAAGTCCAACGGTGCAGTTTCCTGTATCCACAAGTAACTGATGGTAATGTCATATTTAAAGCAGCTGGACATTCAAACAGTCAAATTATTGTTCTGCTGAAATACTTCAGTTCACCTGGGAAACTTCAGTTCACGATGAAATTCGTTGAGGCTTTTGCCAAACTGTACGAGATCAAGGATGGTTTCTATAATTGCGTTTTAGGGGTTCATCATGTCTGGAGGCCTGTTGTATGAACAAGTCATCAATAAGTCATTTTCCATGGCAGAAAATTGTGGGCCCTTTTAGAGCGGCTGAGACCTTTTTGTATGTTCCTACAGCAAGAACCATCATTGTAGAACTTTTTTTTTGACACCCTGGACAGGTCACTGGTCCATCACAGGGCTACATATAGAAACAAGCAATCATACTCGCATTCACACCTGCAGACAATGTAGAATTGCCAATTAACCTGAGCATGTTTTCGGACTGTGGGAGGAAGCCGGACTACCCAGAGAAAACCGATGCATTCATGGGGAGAACATGCAAACTCCATGCAGAAAGATCCCAGGAAGGCCGGGACTGCAGCCCTTCAGTCAAAAAGCCACTGAATTTTTGCCATGTGGCTTTCAGTCAGAGCCTTTTTTTTGTTTGTTTATTTGTTTTTACAAGTGAATTGTTTTTCAATGTGATTAATGAACTATCACAATTATTTTTGGTTATATTTCCCGATGAAACCATTAATCACACATGATATGTTTGGGAAATTAACAATCGGACAATTCTTTCTGTTTCTGCTCTGATAAATTGCGTAAATTTGGCATTTAAAAAAAAAAAAAGAAAACATGCTTTTCAAACCTGCTAGTGGAATTTAGGGTTCAGAAGGTTAAAATCATGGTTGAAGCTATCAGTTTTTACACAGCAATGGAAGCAAAAAAGCTCGAAGGGCCAATCAGACATTGCTCCACCTCATGCCTGCCTCAATTTTCTGCAATAGAAAGCCACCTGTTGTTCACCAGTCTTTGTTTAAAGACCAAATTGATAGTTCACTATGTGGCAACTTCATCAGCTGTCTAGTTGCAGCCCATGTAGTTGAATGTCCTCCACTTGAATACAAATACACTGGACCGGAAAGGAAACCTCACATTAACTGAAGAATATTACACAGATTACATTAGCTTTAAATGGGGAATAAAGAACTGCTGCAGACACGTTTAAAGATTTATTTAAATACCTGGTTTTTGTTTGTTTAGTTCCATTTGAAACTCTGCCATATATGAAACACCTGCAGATTTTCATTTCTACGGACCAACATTAGGTATAATCCGGTTTAATGGCCTCTAACTACAAACAGTACTTTGCCTGAGTTCGAAATATTTCCTTTTTTTTTTTTTTTTTTTTTTAAGCTGTGCGCTGAAAATGAGGCCTTTTTATTTTCAGCATTTCTTCCAGCTGCCGGGGCCTCTTGCAGCTCATTGACTTTGTGACTTCAAGCTTTGTGTTACTTAGCCTTTGTCCAAGTGGCATAAATTTCCTCTTTGCGAGGAGACCTCTGCATCTTTGTTTTCACCAGTTTGAGCCTCGGTAACTGTGAGAACATGCAGTATGCCCAGACCGGCAGAAAGATAATAAACACGGCACAACTACTTAAGTCCTCATTTTTGAGCTTGTGCAGGAGAAAGCGCCCCGCTGACGCTGTCTCCATTACCTGTTAGAATGAACGCAGCTGTACAGGAGGCTGTTAAAGACGTGACTGCTCTCATCAATCTGGTTTGCACTTCTGGGATGAGTATGGGGGAGAAGGCTGGTGTAACCATTACCAAGAGGGTAATCTAATGAGTATTACTGCTCCAGTGTCCACGTGTTTTAAGATTCTCTTCTGCCATATGTGTGTGCAGAAACACGCCGCCCAGCTGAACACACATGCAGTGAGGGATGCTTTAAATGCCACACAGATGTCCTGCTTTATTCTCAGTCCTCATGTTTCTCAGAGAGTTTATAAAGTAGTGGGTAAAGCATGGGGCTCTATAACTTGATGTAAACGGAGAAGGTGTTTACAGCTACAGAGAGACAAAATAAATGAGCTATAGGGAACCTAAACCCGGCTGCTGGCAGCATTACACAGAATCCCGAAACAAAGGAGTCCTTTTTATCGTTTTACTGTCAAGATGTTGCACAGTTTGACTGTTTGTGTATGTGATTCAGTGTTACTGTGTACCGACGTTCTTACTGAATCCCTTCAAAATGATTAGAAAATTGAAAGCTGTTAAATGTTTTGATATAACGTCATAAGTGATCGAGCTTGGAGTGATAATGTAAAACTGTAGCTGAGCAGGGACACCCAGTAATTGCATTATATACTAAAAAACATATGAAATGCAGCACTAATACAATTCACATGCGATTGGCAACAAAACTCTGCATGCAGCTCGGAAAAGATGCAGTGTTTTCATTGAAATATTTAAGTATAGTAAACACACCCCGTCTCATGCTTCCAAGTCTTGACTTTTTGTAACCCAAGTATTTAACCAAGATCACAATCTCTCACTTACCGTAACCAAGTGTTGTGCTTTAATATGATATCAATGAAATATGCTTTCAATCTATTTTTGATTTGAAGTTACCATGTATTTTTAGGAGAAACCGTTAGGCCACAAGTGACAATTACAGAAACCAGAGAAGAACGCCTTCCTGAACACAAGAAACATAAATTAAATAAGCCTGTATTTGGAAAAGAATTATGAAATAAAAACTGTTTATGTGTTCACCTAGTGGGCATGTCAGTCTTTAATAAAAACAGTTTTCAAATAGTAGTTGGCTAAAATCTTCAGCTGCAGGCCATATCCCTATGTGGTACTGGGACTAGAAACAGGGGAGCTGTGTTGCTTGGGGCGTCTGTTTAAGGTACTTTTGAGACCAGTGGCACCAGTTCAACTTTCTCAGATTGGATGGCTATAGGATTTGGTGTATTTTCATAGAAGGGGTTTTAATCAGCCTTAGGAATAATATTTAGAAATCAGGTTCCTTTCTGTGTATTTATATTTGTATGTGAGTCTGACTAGTGCACACAGACACCTCATTGTGTTTGGACTGTTTGGAGTCTTTGAGTTGGAGAGCTAATGAGAACACTGAAAAACGAGAATGGTTAGATCAGCTGAAATTAATTGCTTCAGTTTGTAGTTTAACAGCTGCAGCGGTGCTAACAGAGTCGCTCATCTGATGAACTTGTATTGACCAAGGAACGCGGCGGAGTTATGTGACAATCGGCATACGTTTGTCCGTCTGTTTGTCCGTCTGTTTGTTAGCAACATTACTCAGAAATGGACAATGGGATTTGGGTGAAATCTTAGGTGAAGATCAGAAGGTCTGTCCATCAGTCACCTCAGTCCAATGAACCTTGTAAAGGAAACAAAGAGGAGATCCTTAAAACAGCAGTAGAGACTCTCACGATGAGCTGAAATTATATGTAGGTAAATAACAAATAAAATGCTTTACTATTTAAAGTATTTCCGATTGTAGGACATAAGGCGAGTGCTGGACTGCATCTTTGCTTATGCAGTGCAGTGTTTAAGGTCATCCTTGGTCTATTTTTAAGCACGAAGAAGACCAACTATTTCAAAGGGAGGGACTCACATGCACTACTACGCACACAGCTGTACCTGTTGTATATCGAACAGAAAAGCTTGGATTACAACACACACGGAAGGAGTGTGACTTTATTCTGTGCTAAGGATGTCATTACTGTATTTTACCTGGCAAATAGTTGTTTTCTGCTCTTTTAATGCTATTTTTATTTTCAAAATGTTGCAGATTTCACTTTTAAGGTATAAATAAGCAATCTGAGCTCATAGTATAAAAACATATGACAGTAATAAATTAATTAATCACTAGTAGCCTCAATATTTCCCTTTAAAGGTGTACTTTAGCATCAGTGATTAACTCACAAGTAATTACTCCACCAAGGAACATGGTGAAGTGACGACCGGCGTACGTCTGTCCGTCAGTTTGTCCGTTAGCAACATTACTCAAAAATGGATTAACAGACTTGGATGAAATTTTCAGGGAAGGTAAGAAATGACACAAGGACCAAGTAATTAGATTTTTGCAGTGATGCAGCTTATAGTCTGGATCCACGGATTTGTTAAAGATTTCTGTATCATTGCAAGATAGCGGCACTGTGTGACTAACTATGACAATGAGTGAACACTATGTCAGCTGCATGTGATGATTACATAGTTGCGATCCTACTATAAATCCACCGTTGCGGACTTATCGGGACTTATCCATGAGAAATCATATGACTGAGCAGTCTTAGCGGAGTACTGCGCTCTCTGAGTGCTTTTCTTGTTATTTGTGCCAGCTTGCTGTCATTTGCTAGTACCACCAAAGATCTTGTTTTTGTTAAAGAAACGAACAGTAAACCATTGAAATTAGACTTATGAAACAGCTGATTTTTGCAAATAGTCATGAATTAAACAGTGTAAGTAGCTATATTTTGAGAATGTGAACATTCTGTCCCTACCAAAAATAATTGTATTGCTATTAAATGCAGTAGCGAACAGAAAATAATGTGTTCATAAGACAAGATCTTGCAGACTTTAAATCTTATATTCAAATCATTGTGAACAGTAGTGCTTTTTCGGTGAAAACTAATACATTCATCAATGAATGTAGAATTTTCATGGCAGCGCCACAGAATTGTACAACAGACTACTGGATGAGATGATGAAAAAGTCCAGTTGAAGTAGCAGATTATTGGCTTTAAAGGCTTATCAGACACCAAAACACTGCACAGTAGTTTGTGCTACTCAGAGACAGGGTTTTTACAACTCTGGAAAGTTATCAAGGCAACTATTTTTATCTGTGATCGGGATGATCACGGGGTGTGCCGCTCGCTCCAAGGTCTTCATTCAGAAAAATGAGAGGGCTGTATTTCTTTTCTTGCGGAGCTGCTGTCGATCTGATTGCAGCCTGCATGTGCTGAATCTGCTGAATGGGCTGTATTCCTTTTAATTTATAGAGGATGTATTTTTGACCTTTCAAATATTCGCACTTTTAGGGCCAGGGCTTTGTCTTTTTGGCATCTCTTTTTTCTTTCTTTTTACATCATGCTATCTCTAAACCAGCAGTCTTTTTTATGCAACAAAGACTTACTAACTTCTCTGTCTTCCCAGTGATACATTTTGCATAATGCTGTATCCTGATTTTAAAGGCAGGCAGTGCAAATTATAATCTCACCCTTTCTCTCATAGTCTCTGTTTTCCCTCCTCTCTCTCTCCCTTCTCTTGCACACACACCATCTCCTCTATTATTGGAATACTGTCACGGAAACACACACTCGGCTGTAATATAATGCTGTAGTTTGATCCAGACCTCCCATTCATTTTGTTTAGCTCTAAAGGTCTATGAAGTTGATATGTGTTTACATATTTGTTCACCCCTTCACTCTTTTCCACTAACTATGGCTGCCGGCTTGTCTTGTGTGTGTGTGTGTGTGTGTGTGTGTGCGTGTGTGTGTGAATGTGTGTGTCTGTGTGCTCTTCCCATTGCTGAATTACACAACTCTTTCCACCCTGGGGCCTGAGAACTGGTCTGATGTGACCTGATGATTTTATTGCAGCAACAGTCCTTTTGAGGAGACTCACACACACACACACACACACACACACACACACACACACACACACACACACACACACACACACACACACACACACACACACACACACACACACTTTCCCTCTGTGTCTCTGTCTCTCACTTCCCCCCACCCCTCTGGTTTTTTTTTTCTTCTTCTCCCTCCACATCTGTTAATCTGCTCAGGGAATAGCAGCAGACAGAGTTTTCCAAACCTCTGTGCATTTATGTGTCATGCAATTCATCATTGGTAAGTCTTGGACGTGCACAAGTTCTGAGAAAGTCAGACTTCAACCCAGAAAAAAAAGAGGACCCTGAACTCAAATCAGATTAAGGCTCGCTCATCCAGTAGCCCGGGAGCTGCAAATAGGTTTACGGCAGGTTTGGGGTTGAGGTGGTCGACTCGCATTTTAAAGGAGCAAAAATTTCTTATCAGCGTCTTCAAACTTAAAAACAATGAGAGTTCTTGGCCTTGCTTTACTCAATGATTTTTAAAAGATGTACCCAATTAACGAAGAGAGGCCAGAGGAGCTTGGATTTCCTGCTCGGATCCATTTGGATAGTGAAGCTTATGAATGATTCATCGGTGACTCATGTTTGTTGTTGCTACTCGAATGTTGCTGCTCGAATACTTGATACCGAATAATATTAAGACAACCCAATCCTTCACATCTGATGAGCCCATGGGTTTCAGTGCATTTCTCTCACTGTGAGCGTTTTATTATCTGATGTAGCTCGCCTCTTAGTGGATCCAAATGACTCCTAGCATGAACAGAGACACCCAGGCCAACCTTCTGCATTACCACGATGAGGGAAAAGATACCCAGGAAGTGTCAGAATCAGAGTATTATGCGACCCTTACTGGAAGTCGCTTAACAGTGACTCAGTTGCATTTTCTGGCTAGAAGAAATAAAAGGCGGGGGGAAACGGACTGCACTCGCGAGATGTTGGTATTACTGACTTCTGCTGGTCCTCTGCTGAAGGTTAGAAGTCAATCATGCATGGCTGCACGGCTGCTCAGTGCCAGTAATGTGTGTTTGTTGGTACAGGGCTGTCTGCAAAGCCATTAAAGCCCCTGACCCCCTGTTTTTAGTCCTCGTCATGCCCTCTGGTCTTTGTCTCTCCATCATGGTTCATCTCTGATTGGTTCTGACAGGGAACAATAATGGGCACGCAGAGAAAGGGAATTCTCTCTGGCTACTTGTCAGTCCGTATTAGCTCAACCCAACATCCAACCCCAAATCTGTGCAACTAATTGCAGTCCGTTAATGAAAATGACAAACATTTATGTAACCACCATCGATTGAGCCACTTTTAATAAAGGTGATTATTAATGGTTAGACATCTGTAAAACAGGAATAAGCCGTCAGTTAGAGCAAGTTTAGGGTCAGCGTTAGGCAGGATCAGGCTGCTTTTCTTCTCTATCCTACGTTTTCCAATTAAAAATGTGAGTACAATCATTAAAGTTCATTAATTTCACAATTTTTAAACAGGCCCCTTCCAGTTTGATGTAATTTTTATATTGTAGATGACTCAGTCAACACTGGACTGTTTTCTTGTACAAGTTCTTTTAAATAATTTTTCTCCATTTATACCAAATGGGAAAATGCAGAATATTGCTTCTGATAACTGGTTGACTTCGTAATCTTTTTGGGTTGTGGACAGAACTAGTAAGTGCAAGTCTTTAAAAAAGGAAAAAAAAAAAAAGCAGGAATTTGATTAAAACAATACCAATAAGTGGAAAATGCAGAATATCAGATCGGATAATTGGTCAACACTGACAATTTTGATGTCATTTGAATAATTTCTTTGTCAACTATTACATTAATTGCCTTCCATTTTGATAGATAATTGGTTTGGGGCATTTTTAAAGTCTAAATTCTGTGATTGAAACTTCTTAAATGTGAACATCTTCTGGTTTCTTTCTTCCTCTATGACAGTAAACTGAATATTTGTGGGTTGTGGACAAAACTAGGAAGTGCAAGTCTTAAAAAAAAAAAAAAACTAAACAAAAAACAGGAATTTGATTAAAACAATACAAATAAGTGGAAAAATGCAGAATATTGGATCACATAATTGGTCAACTCTGACAATTTTTCTATAATTTTGATCACTTCTTTGTCAACTATTACATTAATTGCCTTCTTATTATTTTTAGAGTCTAAGTTCTGTGATTCCAGCTTCTTAAATGTGAATATTTTCTGGTCTCTTTCCTTCTCTATGACAGTAAACTGAATATTTTTGGGTGGTGGACAAAACTAGGAAGTGCATATCTTTTTAAAAAAACAGGAATTTCATTAAAACTGTACCAAAAAGCAGAAAAATGCAAAATATTGGGTCGGATAATTGGTCAACACTGACAATTCTGATTTAATTTCAATCATTTCTTTGTCAACTATTACATTAATCGCCTTCTATTTTGATAGATAATTAGTTTGGGGCATTTTTAAAGTCTAAATTCTGTGATGGAAACTTCTTAAATGTGAACATCTTCTGGTTTCTTTCTTCCTCTATGACAGTAAACTGAATATTTGTGGGTTATGGACAAAACTAGGAAGTGCAAGTCTTAAAAAAAAAAAAAAAAAAACTAAACAAAAAACAGGAATTTGATTAAAACAATACAAATAAGTGGAAAAATGCAGAATATCGGATCACATAATTGGTCAACTCTGACAATTTTTCTATAATTTTGATCACTTCTTTGTCAACTATTACATTAATTGCCTTCTGTTTTGATAGATTATTGCTTTGGAGTATTTTTAGAGTCTAAGTTCTGTGATTCCAGCTTCTTAAATGTGAATATTTTCTGGTTTCTTTCCTTCTCTATGACAGTAAACTGAATATTTTTGGGTGGTGGACAAAACTAGGAAGTGCATATCTTTTCAAAAAACAGGAATTTGATTAAAACCGTACCAAAAAGCAGAAAAATGCAAAATATTGGGTCGGATAATTGGTCAACACTGACAATTCTGATTTAATTTCAATCATTTCTTTGTCAACTATTACATTAATCGCCTTCTATTTTGATAGATAATTAGTTTGGGGCATTTTCAAAGTCTAGTTTGCAGTTTGAATATTAGTAAGATATTTATGAAGTGTGGACATTAATAAGCTATTATTACACTTATATTGGCCCAGATGCGCTGCAGCTCTCTCCAAGCAGCTCAGAGGTTCCAGTGATGTGGTTGTTTTGATGAATTTAAAAGCTAAAAAGACAAAGCAAGGACAATAAATACCTAGAGGGTAGTACCAACTGTAAAATACATCTCTGGGGATCTTCTGTTTGATTTATACTAAGCATTTTGTGAAAAATAAGAAAATGATGACTGCACATTAATATGCTCTGAAAATAAGAGTAATTGCTCTTTGCCTGGGAAAGCTGTTAAGCAACAGTCCCTGAGAAAGAGTACTTGAATTTATTACTCTGTTAGAAAAAAAAGGCCTGCAGGAAACAGGTGGGGCTGGTGAGATTCAAGTAAGAAAAATTATGTTTGTGTGGAACTAAAACATTATGAGAAAACTGCATTTTAAATGGCATTTCAATATGGCGGTTAAGACCAGCGGATAAATTCATCATTTCCTAATTTGGAGTTAAATGTTTTCACAGATCCGATACGTTTGATTGTTTCGCGAGTGCAAGGAGGGATTCCTGTGGCTTAAAAAGGGCTCATACAGCTTTGCATGTTGTCTTTTTTAATAACAATCAAGTCAGTCAAACAGTATTACTGACAAAAAAATATCATCTACAGTAAATGTCATCCGAATGCTAGATGACTCTTGACTGGGCGAACGTCAAACAGTACAGGGATTCAGAATCGGTCTCCTGACTCGGAGAAAATGAGGTCTAACTGTACATCCAGCCACTGTCATGTTATGACTTTTTCCCCCTCCTTCTTCATTTTTTTGTTCCATTAGGGCTTCGCACTGTAAAAGAGCACCAAAACAAACAGAGACAGAGCAGAGGGAATGAAAGACTGCAGTGTTTTTTGGGAACACCGGAGCCCCGACTGCACACGTGACTCCTTGTCAGCTGGCTGGACTGACGGACGACAGGTGATTTGATAGGAGAGTAGTGTAATTAAAAAGCAGGCAAACATTTTAAATTACATTTCCTGTTATTGCTGGAGAAAAGTGCTCTGATTTAACATTCTGGGGTTTGTCACTTTTTAATACACAAGACTTTTTGTCAGACATATTCTGGATCACATACAACAGGTTAAACTAATTTGTACATGGACAAAAAAATGAAAACAAACGTATTTTCTCTAAGTCACAAGGAAACGTAGCAGTACCCATAGTTTAATATAAAATTGTTTCCATCACAGAGAATGGACATACATGTCGATTTTCATCCCAGTTAGTGAAACAATCACTATATGACAAGTTGCATAACAGACTAAATCTGCTGTTAATGTAAAAGAAATCTCATAAAAACCTGTTACGTAAGACTTGTTCTTTTCCAGTATATTCTTTGATGTACCAAAAATAATTTGAACCTGTTATGGATGAAAACTTCCAGTGAATGGCAGTGTACTCATGGCTAGTTTCCATCACAGTTCTTCCCTTCCACACAGGTCCCCTCTTCTTCTTCTTCTTCCATCCGTTCTAATAGATGCACCAAAAAAAAAGGCCATTGCTGCTGGTTGGCCAAAAAAAGAAAAGCTTGGCTCAACTTCTTTGTTCATTGACTTTCCATTGCAAATCCAACAGGCATTCTCTCTCAGCTCTCCTTTTCCCTGACCACAGCTATGGCTTTGGATACAGCAGCAAGTCTGTCCTTTCTCCTTTTGTGTTTGAAGATAATGCCCACTGTTTGAAGCAAAGGGAACTTAAGGCAAGTTCAAGGAAAAATCCAGCCTGAAGGGACTCTTTGACCATTCAGGAAAGATCCATCTATATTTGTGAAGATTAACAAAATAATACCAAGACTAGAAACAAGACAGCTACACTACTGAAAACGTAGAGACTATTTGCAGAAATAAACCACAAAATAAGTATTTACAGCCGTTGTAAATGAAGCAGCTCCAGGTTGTTTTTTTCTTTTGTCACAGATAGCTGTTCTCTGTAATCTAGCTGTAGGATTATGTTGTCCACCTTCACAAACACAGATGGAACTATTTCAAGATCATTCCTTGATTGGACAGCTAAGTTTGGTTTGGGTGAGGTTTGGTTTGCAAGTCAAATTTAAACTACAAGTCATCCAGAACCGACTGGGTTGGAGGAAAAGTACAAAACAAGAGCAAAAAAAGTTTTTGAGCAAATCTGCAATCCTTAAAAATGTGTTACCTCCAGAGTGGTGTTCAGATCTAAGCCATGAGGCCACAGGGTCAGTTTAAGTATTTGTCACAGCTACAAGTCCAAAAGTCATAGAGCATGGGTTTGGTCTGTACCTAGTAAAATCCTGCCATTCTACCTCACCTTCATGTCCTCTCAGCTACACTTGCAAGACTTGACAATCATGTTGGAGAGCTGCTCCACTTTGGGGGTTCGTCCAGAGTAGTAGAGTATAGTGAGAGGTTCCAGGTCTTGTGGGACACAGCAGGGGGAGGCAGATGCCTCTGGATTCAGAGTGTTGTACAGGCTCAGCAGCTGTTGAAAAACACACAGGAGAGGTTAAAACTCACTTTAAATCACAGTTGTGCTGTCAGCTGTATGATGGGTGCCTGATGACAGATGATATCTTTGTAATTTGCTGGCTAGCATAAATCAGTGTAATTGCTACACTCCGTGACAGTAAATGCTGGAAGATTAAGGTCTACAAAATGCTGTCTGCTTGTCCAAGTGTTTGCTGGACACAACTGCCTGTGACGCTTACATTGGTAATGTCAGCAAGTAGTTCAAGTGTGGGCTGAGTAACCAGAACAATACACTGAAAGAGGTTACAGTTTGACCTCACTGGCAAGGTCAGGAATAAACCTCACAATAAATAGTATCAGAAGGACTATTTCTGGAGTACAATATGATTCCAAACAACCTGTTCTGAGTGATGTGGGGGATTATCCAGACTAACAGGGACATCGTTTCTGAAAAGACATATTGTTCCTCTTGTTGTTCATGAGTGAGTGGAAAATGGACAGTGCGATGGACAGACGGATTGGTGCAGCATCCGCAGTAATTGTACTTGTCTATATCTCAGACCATCGTGGTGAAGAGGAAACTGAGCTGGAAGTTGAAGCGCTTCATTTATTAGACGGCCTTCATTCCAGCCATCTGACTAGGAGGCCTCCTGGACACCTTTTGGGGTTTTCTGGGCACATCCAACTAAGAGGAAACCCCTGCATAGACCCAGAACTCGCTGGAGGGATTACATATCTCATCTGGCCTAGGAACGCCTTGAAATTCCACAAGAAAAACTGGAAAATGTTGCTGAGGAGAAGGACATGCGGAATGACCTATTTAACCTGCTGCCGATGGATGGATGGATGGATGGATGGATGGATGGATGGATGGATGTGGCTCTTGTGTGTTATTTTGTCTTCTACCTAAGTGGATCAGAGTGAGCTTACTTTCAGCTCCAATCATGTGGTGCATCCCAAGTGTGTGCAGAGTACCTGTGTTTTTCTGGTCTTTCTCTGGGTTTTGGTTTGGATTTGGTTTAAATCCAACTATTTCTGAGTCCATTCAAGATCTGGTTTTCCCCGTTTAATTCTTTTATACATGTCATGTTCTGTGGATCTGGCGTCAAAGCCAAAGTCCAACATTTTGGTCCTTCAATTTACCCAAGAAGCAAATGGCAAAATATGTTTTTGCTCTGTTTTAATTTTCATTATGCAAAACATCTCACAAACTCTTCCTGTGAGTTCCTTCTTACCGAGCTGTGTGTTGTGTCTGAGCTCCTCAGATAAGGGCAGGGCCCGGAGCAGTAGTTGGCGTCGTAACCACTGGGCTCATGGATCCACTTCCAGTCCAGATCACGCCGGAAATCGATGTGGAGCCGGCGAACACAGCAGCTCTCCTCTGTGTTTCTGTGAAAAGGATGAACAACATAGTTAGTTTGAAATTTTTTGTAATGGCATACTTGAAGGATTTGGAAGCAAAGTGGTCTAACCCGCTTTCTGTGGGTATTTTCAAGAATGGTCTAACATTCAAAGCACCACTGTAACGCTATACTCTGGTTGTGCATTAGACCACTTTGCCACTAAAATCTAGACCATAAAATACTACAGAAATGATGTAAAACTTAGTTGGGATTTTTTGTTTGTTAGGCCACTCTGCTTCTAATCCCCTCACTTATAGTCTCTTAACATTTAACATGTAATTGGTCACATATACTGTATACAGATATACAAGTACTAGCTGCTATTTATTAATCTATCCCTTACGAGAAACAGTAGTTTGTATCCAGCGCTCTCTTGCGTCGGCGGGTGGACTGAGTGTCCAGGCGATGGGGAGGGATCATCATGAGGATGAGATGAGGCAGATACTGTTCCTTCTTCTTCTTTAGGTGATCCAGATCCAAGCGACTGTGCTCGTCATCACCATCAACACCTTAATATAGACACGATGAAGGTGCACTTTAACCCACTATTAACTATTACAGCACTTAACTGTCTTAATTTCCATCCATTTAAGCATTCAGTTTACCAAACTGAGCATTTATATTCATATTTGTGCTTTCATTGCAAGTATATTCTTAGCACTGTTGGAGAAAAAGGTTGAATAAAAGATCCTGTGATATTATTGACTGCAATATGTAAGACAAACAACAGACAACAAACCAGAATAAAAGTATATTTTATTAATATGGTTAAACAGCCATGGACCATATGGAGATACAATTATACCCATCTAAACTAAAAGGGGGAATGGTAAGATGATAGTAAAGATGACAAGAAGGCATTCATGAATATTAAATCTATAAACAACTAACTGCTCTGATCAATTATGTGAAAGTGTTGTTGAAGCCCACCTCTAAACTTCACCTCCAGCACCTCGTTTTCATTGTCAATGATGTCACCGTTTGGATTGAAGGTGTGGCAGGGACAGTGCACACTGATTTCCAAACCCAGATTAGATCCTAATAGGACACAATTACGGAAAGAAGGATTGTCAAAAATTCTTGTGTCAACTTGTAATAGAAGTGCAACTTTGTGAATTCAAAGATCATTTGGATTAATGACAGCTTGTGGAAATGAGCTCTCATTAATTCTAAATGACCATCCTTTATCATTAGGCCTAATGACAGCTTGGGGAAACAACTCCTGATTGTTATGAAATGAGATGACCTCAGCCTCACCTCTGTTCATCAGCCACTCCCGCACTGTTTCAGTCACATCGAAGGAGACCCATTCTGGAGTACCTTTGGTCAGCACATTCTTGGCTCCAATGTAGCGTTGTTTCCTAATGTGCTCATTTGGCCTGACAATCTGCAAAGCAAAAAATAAAGGGTTGCTATGAAAGTTTGCTCTTAATGCTAAAACAAGTCGAACAAGATTAAGTAGAACAGAGCAGCCACCGGACAAGAACCCTGGTACAAGTTATTTGTCAAACTCATGCCTTGTTGTTCTACCGATTACCCAAGAGTTTAGAATCGTGCTTTGAACTAAGATAATATATCGATTGTCTAGACCATTCAAACACATAGAAAAAGGAAAAGTTAAATTAAATTGTATTATATACCCAATAAGGAGATGGAAAAAACACTATGAATCAGCATTTATTTCGGCACAGCAGTGCTTTGAACTAAATACCATACACTCACTGGCCACTTTATTAGGTACACCTTGCTAGTCAAAGGTTGGACCCCCTTTTCCCTTCAGAACTGCCTTAATTCTTGGTGTCATACTTTCAACAAGGTTTTGGAGACATTCCTCAGAGATTTTGGTCCATATTGACATGATAGCATCACACAGTTGCTGCAGATTTGTCAGCTGCATCCATGATGCCAATCTCCCGTTCAACCACATCCTAAAGGTTCTATTGTATTGAGATCTGGTGACTGTGGAGGCCGTTGGAGTCCAGAGAACTCATTGTCATGTTCAAGAAACCAGTTTGAGATGATTTGAGCTTTGTGACATGGAGCATTATCCTGCTGGAAGTAGCATCAGAAGATGATCCACTGTGGTCATAAAGGGATGGACATGGTTAGCAACAATACTCAGGTAGACTGTGGAGTTTAAACCATGATCAGTTGGTACTAAGGGGCCCAAAATGTGCCAAGAAAATATCCCCCACACCACTACACCACCAGCAGCAGCCTGAACTGTTGATACAAGGCAGGATGGATCCATGCTTTCATGTTGTTTACACCAAATTCTGACCATCTGAATGTTGCAGCTGAAATGGAGACTCATCAGACCAGGCAATGCTTTCCCAATCTTCTATTGTCCAGTTGTGGTGAGTCTGTGTGAATTGTAGCCTCAGTTTCCTGTTCTTAGCTGATAGGAGTGACACCAGGTGTGGTCTCCTGCTGCTGTAGTCCATCTTCTTCAAGGCTGGATGTGTTGTGTGTTCAGAGATGGTATTCTGCATTCCTTGGTTGTAACCAGTGGTTATTTGAGTTCCTGTTGCCTTTCTATCATCTCCAACCAGTCTGTCCATTCTCCTCTGATCTCTCACATCATCAAGGCATTTTGATCCACACAGCTGCCTCTCACTGGATATTTTCTCTTTTTGGGACCATTCTCTGTAAACCCTAGAGATGGTTGTGCATGAAAATCCCAGTAGATCATCAGTTTGTGAAATACTCAGACCAGCCCGTCTGGCACCAACAACCATGCCATGTTCAAAGTCACTTAAATCCCCTTTCTCCCCTATTCTGATGCTCACTTTGAACTTCAGCAAGTTGTCTTGACCATGTCTACAAATGCACTGAGTTGTGGCCATGTAATTGGCTGATGAGCTATTGTGTTAACAAGCCGGTGAGTGTATATAACCTTTATATTTCAATGTTTTTGTTATTATCAATTTCCCGTTTTTGAACTGCATTAATGTCAGCCTCTAAGTCTTGATTACAGCTGGGAAAGTTACATTTTTCTGAAAGCTCATTTATCCAACTTGGCTCTAGAAAGTCTTTAAGTGTCGACAAGAGTAAGCAAACGTTGATTTCTCACATCAGCCAAAGGCAATACTCTGAAATGTATTAAATAGTATGCTATAGTGAACAAGCACAGTACTGTTAACCCTCATACTTCCAATTCTGCAGTAAAACAAATGTCACTCAGCGCTTCTGTACTCATCTTTCCATTTTATTTTGCTTATGCTTATTGATTAAAACAGCTCGTACACCCTGTAAAGAATGAGAAGCAGCAGCACAAGAAGACTGGCCACTGCCATCTTGAGTTGTAAACAGTGGAATCATTCCCAGTACAATTTACGTTTCTCCATCATGGCGTGAAAATGGAGTGCTAACATGCTAAAAGTGCCAATGCTAACATGCTGAACATGAGCATCTATAATGTTTATCATAGTCACCACCATGCTAATGTTTGCTAACAGGCACAAGGCAGAACTGAGGCTAATTTAAAATGAATGGAGTTATTACTTATGCAAATCAGAGGATCACCGAAGCTTTGAGAGTTCATCCATCCATCCATTATCTATACACCGCTTAATCCTCACTAGGGTCGCGGGGGGGAGCTGGAGCCTATCCCAGCTGACTCGGGCGAAGGCAGGGGACACCCTAGACAGGTCGCCAGTCTGTCGCAGGGCCACATACAAAGACAAACAAGCACTCTCACATTCACACCTATGGGCAATTTAGAATAATCAATTAACCTCAGCATATTTTTGGACTGTGGGAGGAAGCCGGAGTACCCCCACGCATGCACAGGGAGAACATGCAAACTCCATGCAGAAAGATCCCGGGAAAGCCGGGACGCGAACCAGGGATCTTCTTGCTGCAAGGCGAAAGTGCTAACCACTACGCCACTGTGCAGCCCCTTTGAGAGTTCAGTAAAAGCAAAAAATGTCCCAATGCTGATGGCACCACAGGAAATGCAGGGGTTGACTAAAGTGGTGGCTTGATGGACCTTGAGACCAACATCACCAGCACCTGTACAGCACATGTACACCTGTGGTGTACGATAGAAGCACAACAGGTGGTTTTACATCTTTGAACTTATTAGACCTCTTCAACACATCATGTACGGACAGAGCTCTCACATTACATCCACATGAAACTACAACAATAGACCAATTAGCTAAAGTTACTAAAAACACATCAGAACATGTGCAAAGCTGGTAAATATGTGTTCCCTCCCCCCATTTTTATATTTTGGCCTATATCTGGCAGAGGACGACATACATGTGCATTAACCTGCAGACATGTTTCGTTCAACTGATGCATGTATGTCTTGAGTTCTGTCTTCATTTAGCACTTTTTCTCCACTTACACAGGCTCTTTAGCTTACTTGCTGCTCTACTTCCTCCACTAGCTAACTAATTGATGTATTTGTCTATATGTAAGGTTTTTTTTGACCATGTAGGTGTTGTTCTATTGAAACTTGTTTGCCACCAACACCTGGCTGCTGTTGGAAAGAAATTTCCTGTGAAGACGGTGTAGAACTGCAACTGTATTAACCCCTTTCACATTACATTACCATTATTAACCATTTTAATCTTTCACATGACAAAAATATGTAGTGCAATCAAGCCTTCACAGATTTAGGTTCAATATTGGTCTTTGTTTTGTGTGTTCAGTGGGAGTGTCTGAGGAGGTAGATTCCAGGTGTTGATGATTAGAAGGTGGATGCTATTCCCCTTTTTACAGACCAAAATGACTGAAATGAATCACCTTCTTAACCTGCCATCCCCTCTGTGTGTGTTTGGGTCATCACTCTTTTAAAGTCGTCTATTTAATAGGTCTATCTTAATATTTTTTTCAGTTAGTCTAATCCAAGTTAGACAGCTTCCCTTGCCTTCCTTTCCCTAAGGTAATTTTTTACATCTGAAAAGTTTCCCACCATAACTTCAGGCTAAGTCAGTTTAGTATGTTTTCATGGTGCAAATCTGAGGTAGCAGCAGACCAGAATTGAAGGTACTAATGTGTGCTTTGCTAACAATATTAAGCAAGTAGTGAGAAAGGGAAGAGTTTTTAGAGAGAACAGCAATACTGAGGTCTGCCACATGAAGATGCTAAAGTGTCTTATCTCTGCCACAGGTGGACATTTTTAGATAGTTTCTCTTTACTTAATAACCACAGTAAAATTTTCTTGTAACTTTAAGATTCTTACAGAAAACACTTTTTTTTGCTGAAGTAAACTCAACTGTTTGACTGGTTCCTCATTCATTCATGTCATTTGCTTATCCTGAAATTGCGGCACATTATTCCAACATATAATGATCAAGACACCTTTGTATTTGACTACTATAGAGACAGTCAAAGTGTATGTTTGTCTGCCGGGTATCTAGGATCGACAGTAAAACAATGCTCAGGTACACGTGGTAAATGTTTGGACGAAAAACAAAAAGGTATATCTGTTTGGCATTGAAAATGTTTTGCTTTGGTAGAATGACAGCACCTGCCTTTTGCTGCTGCTCTACACAATACTGGCCTAAAGATTAAGCTCTTCTACAAATGCAGACTTACTAGCTTCCAACCAATCAAACTTCTATGAATTTTGGCCTAGTGGTGTATTTGGCAAACATGTTGGTGTTGATTAAATTACATTATGTCGAATTAATTGGTCAGGTTTCTCAGTTAATATAGCTACTATTGTCAGTTGTGTTTGTAAGATAATGTCCTTTGGGTTTTTGTATGATAAATGATTTTTTAAAAAAGCCAGATTGTTTGCGGAATTTCTCTTATTTTCATTGACATATTTTCTATGTATTGGATCCTTACATCATAATTGAGTTGCTCATGTTTACTGCAGCTTGTGTACAGCGTAATTTTAATACTCTGCAGACCATAGCCCCTTTTTGAAGCTTAATAAAGTTTGCATGTTGTTTTTAAGACCAAAAGGCCAAAATTCTTCTCTACATAACCACAAATTTGGACTGTATTAGATGATTTAGATGGTGCCGGTTACTAGTGCTGCAATAACAGTATCCTCATCCTGGTTCTGCAAACCTTCCACATGGTCTGGCTCAAGTTGTAATTGCCTCTTTGTGTCAATAAGTGCCTGAAATAATGTGGTGGAAAACAACGGTTTTTGGAGATGAGACCTTGATAGACCGCAATTGTAGTAGTACTATTTTTTCCAAGATCCAAGAAAAGTAGCATTTTGCTTTTTGCTGCCTTGACTTCGAGCTTTGCCTTTGTTCAGGGGTAGAAGGACAAGGAAACGGTACCTTTACGCACCTGGTAGAGCTCAATCCGCTGTTCGTTCCTCTTGGCAGTAGAGTTTGGAACCCTCAGAGCTCGAAACTCTGCTCTGAAGAGGTTGGTGGAGTTCCTTTCCATGGCCGACACGTTGAAGCGGAAAACCTTAGAGGTGATTCCTTTTGGGCAGTAAACCAGATCGTCTGGAGCAAAGAGAATGAAATGAAGGTTTGGTGAGAGAAAGGGTTTAGGAGTTTCCATTTTCACAGCAGACACTTTGATTTGAGCTTCCCATTAAGCCGTCGGTATGACAGTGAGCCAACACAGACAATAACTGGACCCTGAAATGAAGCAGACGAATGGAATCAGACGTCAGCTCTTTTGTAATTAAGTCTGCCTTCTCAGACTTTTGGAAACTTGTGTTGTGAAAAGGTCCTATGACTGTTACTGTTTCTGTAGGAGCCGTGTACAGCAACTTCATTTTAATTTCACAAACAATTAGTCCAGCATCTCTTAATGGACTGCTTGTTTGGTTTGTTAACATTTCAGAAAATAATGAAAAATCCTATTTTAGGATGTGTACAAATTTCTCAAAGGCCAGTATGTTTAGTAAAATCTGTCGTTTTTGGCTGACAACACTCAAAAACCTGTAGACACTTTAACACTTTTACTCGGAAAGTACAACCATTGGAACAACACAGTAGTGCGGTAGTTAACACTGTCGCCTCACAGCAAGAAAGTTCAGGGTCTGAACCTGCTTTGAGGTTGCATGTTCTGACTGTACTTATGTGGGTTTTCTCCAGGTGCTGTGACTTCCTCCCACAGTCTAAAGACATACAAGGTAGATGAATTGATTGAATTGATTCTAAGTTCTAAAGTGTAGGTTTTAGTGAATCATTGTCTTAGTCCTGTGATGGACTAAGATGTGTGGCTGTGTTTTATGGTCCTTGTGTCCCACCCCCCCACCTCTCTATCTCTACCCCTCTACCTCTATCCCTCTATCTCTACCTCTCTACTTCTTCTGTCCCTCTCAACCCGCCCGGCCAGCAGGCTGATGGGTCCCCCCACATTAGAGCCGGGTTCTGCTCGAGGTTTTTTTCCCTGTTAAAAGGGTGTTTTCCTTGCCACTGTCGCCTTTTGGCTTGCTCTGGGGGTCAGGCATATGGGTTCTGTAAAGCGTCTCGAGACAATTTGGCTGTAATTGGCGCTATATAAATAAAATTGAAATTGAAATTGAAATTGAAACTGAAACTTGCAACCAATCTAGGATGTACTTTACCCTCAGGGTCAGCTGGAAAGCCACCTTTCTACCATTTACAGGATAAACACTGCAGTTAATGGATGGATGCTTTGAAAATGACTGTAACTGAGAGATTATCATAGATATATAATACCTATAATAGGCAATTTAATGAAAAGCAAAATTTTGTCCCATCAGTTGACCTGTGTGTCAAATGATCATTTTAACTTTAGTCAATAGTGTAACAAATGTAACTATATCAGACTCTAGACTGCAATGCAATCTGTATTTCTCTTTCTTTTTAGGTTTATCATATTACAAATGGAACCCTGTTTTCATAGAAATGTTCAGTGCGTATCTAAATATATCTATATACTAGAAGACTTGTCAACCTGTTCACACCTAAAGTTTGCTCTCAGTCTTACTGACTCTTGGAGTAGCTGGTGTAAAGTTTACCAGCCCACAGTGAATGATGAGTGTTGTTGCCAGCCTTATCAAAATTCCTCTGCGTTCCTCCAACACGTTTTGTCTATATTTGGTGCAAGTGAAAATGTTGTAATTGAAAGAGCAATATTATTGAGCTAAGCATGACTTCAGCTCTGTGGTATCTGCGTATCAAAAACCCTTGCTATCCTCAGTCCCACTGACAACTTTTTGGACCTGAACTCCTTCTGACCATGATGACTTCTCCACAGCCCAACCTCAGTCATTGACATATGCCAGATTCTGTATGCGTACCATGCTATAAAAGGAAATCTTTCCGATATTTGCAAGTCTTCCAGCAGCTCTCTGCTTCATTTGCGTCAGTCTATGACTTGTGGTGGTTCGCAGAGTTGCCTCAGATCCACCAAAGATCAACGGTTTACCTTCATAACCCGTCAAAGGGCAAATGTATGTTTGCCCACATTAACCGAGGTAAGGAGAGTGATGTCACTGGTTCAGAGTCAAAGCAGCTCTCTAGTCCTGAGGCAACACCTGGAGGTGGTAGTGGGTTTTAGACACTGGCATCATTCACAGCCTACCTTTTTTTTTTTTTTACCAGATTTTCAAGGATTTACTTTGATATTTCATAAAATACACTATAGTTTACTGAGAACAGTGAGAAGTCGCTCATATGTGTGTGTGAAATGACAGATCGATTCCCAGGAGAAACACCTAAAAAAGAGAAGCCTTAGGATACATGCACACATTTTTGATGAATGAAAGAAAGTGTCTTCTAAAGAATAATCAAGGTTAAGCAACAAAGCCCTCTACAGTATTAATTAAGGCAGAAGCAAAACAGGAAGTCTGCTGAGGCAGAACATGTGGGGTGATAGTTAATAGATATATTAACAGAGCTGGACTCAGCATCACCCATTTACTGTCACTGCTTTCCAGTAGGCCATTTGCATTTCATTTTGCAAGTTAACTCGGGGATTTAACTCTGCAAATCAGCAGATGATTGTTTCCAGCTTGCAGCAAACAGATGGTAACCTTGTCCTTCCATAACCTCACTGCCTGTATTTTAACCAAAACCATGAATTTTGCCTAAGCTTAACTTAGTTATATTCGAGGGGTTTAGAAGCAGAGTGGTGTAACCCACAAAAAATCCAAACTGAATTTTATATCATTTCTGTAATATTTAATGATATAGATTTTAGTGGCAAAGTAGTCTAACCCACAACGCAAATATAGCGTTACAGTGGAGCTTCCAATGTTAGACCATTCTTGAAAACACAAAACTTTGAACCCAGAAAGTGGGTCACACCACTTTGTTTCCAAACCCTTCATTTGTGCCTGAACCTAACCAAACCTTGACCATACCATTGTCCCCTCGTTAAAGAAATGCAACTTTTCGATGGGGTTTTGTAATATTTTTGATTATAAATGATGTCCTGTTGGTAGGGGCATCAGATCAGAAAATAGTACTATGTGTTGTTCTGAATCACATTGTGTATTTTGTTCTTTAATTAGAAGGACTTGGGACAAATTTGACTGATTTCTGGGGCAAAAAATGTACAGAGACTTTAAATTAGTTTGACAGAATTGGTACATGAAATTGGTACATTAGTATGTGATGACGTTTTTGTCCTTTCCATTGCTTCAGCTGTAATGAAAGTACCATTAGATAAAAGGTGAATGTGAGAATACACCTGATATTGGAAATTGTGAAATTGGGCCACTGCAGAGTTGAGCTTTCCATTTCCACCAAGAGTCCATTTGACTGGAAAAGTTCAAATCCCTAAAAACTCATCTTTGTGTTTCAGAATTACAGATTTGTTTGTTTTTTCCCCCTTGAAAATAATTCATTCTTGCTTTAAAATTGCTTAAGTGTAACTCTATACATTATCTTCCTCCAGGATGTGCACGTCTTTCTCCACTGTGCTGCAGCTCGAGCACATTGTAATACTGGAGTAACTCAGCCAAACATGTTCAAACCAGGAACTGATTCTGGAGAGGAATAATGACAAAGAGTTGACAGGATTGGTTCCTGATGTTTGTTGAACCCCGAATATCTGAATCTGTGTTTCTGAGACTCTCGTCAGTAAACTTAAGGTGGAAATGTTCAGCCATGTTTGCTTATTCTGCTCAGGATGTGTCTTCCAGGACATCATATGGACATAGGTTAAAAGGACAAGCATCCATCTATCCATTATCTGTACACCATTTAGTCCTCATTAGGTTTGCGGGGGCCTGGAGCCCATCCCAGCTGACTTAGGGCAAAGGCAGGGGACACCAGGGCTACATATACAGACAATCACACTCACATTCACACCTACTGACAATTTAGAGTTACCAATTCACCTCAGCATGTTTTTGGACTGTGTGAGGAAGCCAGAGAACCTGGAGAAAGCCCACACAGGTATAGGGAGAACATGCAAATTCCATGTAGAAAGATCCTGGGAAGGCCGGGACGCGAACCGGGGATCTTCTAGCTGCAATACGACAGTGCTAACAACCAGGACAAAAATGATAAGGTTTATATAGTAAAAAATCAACAAAGATGTGTATTGTGTCCTTAGTTTAGTATGGTGTTTATCTACTGGTAGATTGTGTCTCTGTTTATTTCACTTTAACTGACAGCATTCTAATTCTCCTTGCCTCACTTGAATAAAAATGAAGCCCCTTGAATCACAAAGTCGGTCATCTTGCCTGCTCTGGCATATGAAAATCACATTAACCGGTTTCAGTGTGGAGGCTCAATGTAAGCATGCTTTGACAACATGCATATTCCTAAGTATGAGATCACACTGGACGCACTAAAACACCCTCTGCCATGCCAATACCACAGTTTTAGTCCTGACAAAGTCAAAAAGAAAGTTCTACTAGACATTTTAAGTACCTAAGTAATAGTAGTGCTGACTGGGGCTGCTTCTGTGTCAGTCCAGCTCTTACACTGCTATTTGTCATTGCCATTTAATTTTTCTGGCTAATTATATGAGATTGTACGAAAGGAAACAATGGTTCTATGAGAAAAAAAAGTATGTGTGTAAATCTATCACGTATTTTTGTACCTTCAGCCCATCTGTGGTTCTGAATCCGGCATTTCAAAGCACCTACTGCCCGTGTCAAAACCGTTTAGTGAGATTCGAAACAGAACATTGCTGAGGGAAAATGGGTCTTTTGAGAAACACCTGTTGATTTCAAAGGGACTGTGATGCAATGGTCTTGGCTTTGCTCTAGACCATGAGGCCCTCTCCGGCTCTCACTCACGCACAGCATTTTATCCCATTCTGCTTCCTCAGTGATCTGGACTCAGTCGGACCACATGCTGCTCGAGTCTCCTCCAAGTACTGACACATGTCGCTCCCAGCGCACAAATCCTGCTGCTAATTCTATAAAGAAATTAGTTAAAAGAGTCTTTAAATCGGTTTTACTTATTAGTTTGGCATAAATGTCAAACTAAATAAAGTTAAACCAAGCAGGGAAATGTTACCTGGTGTTACTTTCTGGTGGTAAAATGATGACACAGTGGAGTCATTCAGGTTTAAGGCTCAGTTTCACACTCAATTTAGCAACTGCACTGAGTGATCTCATTCTCCTGGGCCACCCGTGTGGCCAAGACACGCAGTGGGGTCGCTTTAAGCTCCATCTAAACAATGTGTCTGTGTATGCGAGGGCTTCACGGGACCCCACTCCCACTCTACACTGTCTGTACAGACGGACTCCTTCTATCCAGGCAAATAGGGAGGTCCTTCCATCATCTACTTTTTCCTGTCCACCTCTGTTAACTTTTCCTACTCCTTCTCCTAAAGGCATCCCCATCCGCCTGTGCAGATGTCCCTCTCATTTGGACCTGACTGGAAAGGAAATGGGAACATCTGGGAAGAGGGACATGATCCATAGAGGAAAAAAAAAACATGAGGAAGAAGAGTGGGGTCAGGAGTAGGAGGAGGAGAATGACTTTCCTGGAACACAGGTTCAGACTTAAAACAGGTTGGCGAGCACTACAGAAAGAAAGTGCATCCTCCAAGTGCACTGTAAGGTCACTGTTCAGTTTGACCAAAGCCAAAGTGCTCCGACACATTTGTCATTCTAAAATCAGATAGAATTTAGAAAGATAAACCTCTTTTGTAAAGAAATGTGTTCTCCTTATTCTTTATTTGATCTGACACTGGATGTGTAGAATGATTTTTATGCAGAGTTTGACACTGGATACACGTTGCTTACCGTAAACTTTAGTTTAACTCGTGTCTGTATGTACATTTGAGATGATTATGTGACACTAATATAACCAGACTCCTGCACAAACACTCACAAAAGATTTATTAGGTAAAGTAGGGGACAGCTTATGTCTGAATAAATACTAAAAATGAAAAATATTTGCATCTTCAAGGACTCTGGATTTGACATGCAAAGGGGAGTAGATGTAATTTTATGATTTTTAATAGATCAAACTGAGAGTAGCTAGACATGTCACCGATGTTCATCAATGGCATAACTCGTTTTGAGAATGATGCGTCCTGACCGACACATGCTTCAGGCACAATTGATGCGTAATTACGCACTATGGACACGTTTGTTTGCTGGCACGGAAACGACAAAGAAAGATAAACTTGGCGGGCTTAAAAAGTGCAATACTTACTGCTCTCTGAGGGTCCGTACACCATGTTGAATTTGTATATCTCTTTGGCATAGTACTCTGTCTCTGTGTTGTCCTGACCGCAACTCTGCTGCCGGTCCCTCCCCAGCTCCTCCAGTAGCTCCTTGGTGCTGTTATACAACGCTTGGATCTGATAAGGAATCTTACTGGGTCCCAGGGAGTGCGGTGGACTCGTGAGCCGGAGTTTGCTCAGGATCTGACCTCGTATCGCCTCGACTCTCTTCCTTTTCACATGGTCGATATCCACGGTGGCACAAGTTGACAGGGATGAGCTCAAAGTTGCGCAGTTGAGGAGGAGGACAAACAGTAAAGCCTTACCCAAATGCATGTCTGCATTTGGATTTTTAAAAAATGCGCAGATTCACAGCGGATTCACTGCCAAGGTCAGAGTCAAAGCAGCCTTCAGATCAAACTGACAAACCCCGCTGGTGTTTCTTTGAACTTTCCTTGGCAACTAATGATGACCAACTCCTCGTTTAATTCGCTTTCTCGTTACGGTCCCTTTAGTTATCAGCAGGAATCCAACTTTGTGTTCTCCCATTAGATATTAAGTCAACTCAAAGTCCCACAACTTTCCTGCATATATGAAATTTATCCGGCACAAATATCTCTGTAGGAGCAAACAGACTTTTCTTTTGCATACTTGTGCGCAATCCAGCGGATTTAAAGCATTCCCACGGCTTGGCGCATCTCTCCTCCTTTCTGTCTCATTAAAATCTAGAGGCTCTTTATTCTCTCTGAGGAGGCAGACCGCAGGCTGTCACGTTATCGAGGTATATGCGACTTTTGAGCGGTCGGTATGGCCACATAGGAGTTTTATATCCAGTCCTTTCTGACGTTTGATGGAGGAGGGACCGCAGGAGTGCCCGAATCATAACAGGACTCAGTGCGCAACGACGCACCAGTCATCGACTCTGACATAATAAACATGTTTATTAAAAAAAAAAAAAAAAAAAAAGGGAAAGAAAAAGCTCGCTGTTTCATTTTATGACCCTGTCAGTCATACAGTATGGGTGTTTTTCTTTTATTACGCTGGACATTTTTTATTGTTTTCTTGTTTATTTCTTTGGTGGGGCCTTTTTAAAGTGGAGTTCAGATTTGGTTTTGTGGTCTTTGTGGTGTTTATTAAGGAATATTTTTATTTTAGGTCTTACAGAGGTCTCAGTTGATGTTTTCTGACTCAGCTGTAGGTGTGTTAATACACCCTCCAGTGGCTACTTGTGGCCTTTGCAGCTCCAACAGCATCAAAGTTAACCATTTGATGCGCCGTGTGGGTCAGGAGATACCCATTTTCCATTGGATTTGGGTCACTTTTGACCCATGTTGCACATCAAAAGATTAAAGAAATTGCCCATTTTCTCCATCAAGTTGCCACGAATTGATTTAAATGAAATATTGCTGATAAGAAGTTTTTCCTCCTCTGAAATATAAAAGCTAAAAGTTTCTGTTTGTGTCTCTAAATGGCCCTAAGGAAAAGAGAATCGACTTTAACAAAGAGAGAAGTTCACAGGGTTCACACCTAGAAACTCCACAAGGATAATTTGTCATATTTGTCTTTTTTTTGTGTGTTCGTGTCTGTGAACCGCACAATACCAGACGGATCCTGTTGTCCGATTCTGTTCTCACGTTACAGAAATCCTTTCAAACTTCACAGTCTGGCAACGTGATTCTGTTACTGTTCAAAAGCAGCAGAGAGAGTTTCCCATGCCCTCTGCAAACCACCGTCCGCACTAAATTCATTTTTTTCCAGCACCGATGTCTGAAGGTTTATTTGCAGACCCTTAAGTTATTTTATCTTTTCAGTATTTTTTCCCCCACTCTTTCTCCACAGCCTGTTTTATCTCTATTCATAGAGCATATCCACATTTCTCAGACCTATTTTAGGTCAAAGCTCACTCAACCACTGGAGGCCCCTGTCTCCAAACATGGGGTCTGGCATTTCGCTGTGTTTCCTTTGCCCACCAGTTTGCATAGCAAGAATGATTTCATAGAATGTCCAAACTTGGTAAACATTTGGCTTTCGGTCGTGAGCTCAGGTACGATATAGAAACTTTTCTGATTTGGTTCGATTTGGAAGCTCGTTTGAGTCTTAAACTCAGCATCATTATTAAAAATGAATGAAAATCTCTCCTCTCATTTCTTATTTTCCTCTTTCAGAGTCAAATTTCTTCCTAAAAATGACATCATCTGTGATTTGTGCACAAGCTATAATAGTACTGTCTTGATTCTTTCAATGTCTTAGGAAATTTTTTTTCAGTCACAGTTAAAATGACTCTACTGTCGTATTTAAGCAGCCAAGTTTGATCTGTCTTTGCCATTTGTTGTAAATATAATCAAGCTCCTTTGGTTTCTTGCTGACTTCAGTCATTGGAACTTTTTTCTTCTTTGCTTATCTGGTTATTGTTTGGAAACTGTTTTCCAGTAACGTCACTTCAAGCTCTGTGTCTTCATTCATAATTTGATTCATTCAGTGGTGCGCGAGCCGTCCAAACCCAAAATGGACTAAAATGGGATGTTTGGGCTTTTTTTTGCGCCGTACGATCCAAGAAAGAGTCGGGAATGAGATGTCTTCATAGCCATTGTGAAACTATTTAAGACCGGCACTCAGGTCGCTAGTTTCCCTCAGCCACGTTCCCACCAGCCTAAATGATTACTTTATTGCCCTTGGATTGAAGTTTAGTGACAAAAAACTCTGAAAATACATTTTAGAGAAGATTGTGGGATGTTTGTGACAAAGCGCAAAATTGTTGCCTTTTGTTTCGCCATCTTGAGGATGGTTTTCTTTCCTGTAATCTTGGTGATTATATATTTTCCTCAGAGTGGCTTTTTTAAATTGCCTTTCAATAGAAAAGCTGTTGCGTAAATCAAACTTTTGCTAGTTTTGGTGGCACTGGAGCAGCTCCTTCTTCTTTAGTTGATTGTATTGGCAGTTCTCCATTAAGCCAGCAGGTGATGCTCTATAACAAACTATCTGCTGTCTCTGTCAGTAGATATGCACCAAAGAGACTGAAAACAGACAGAATAAATGACAAAGATGACAAAGTGACACAAAAAGCCAGCAGAGAAATCAAATTTTCAATACTTCTGGGATCATGTTACGTTAAAATCTACATTTAATGGCCACGTATTGGGTAAACTTCAATCAGGGCTAGAAACGATACCTTTATAAGGCTAATTATGTTCATGTGGTTGGGATGTCAGCTGCAAAATTACAAATGAATGAGTCACTTCATTAGAGAACTTGTACCTGAACCAACATCATCCTTATCAACACCACTGTAATAGTTCATTTTTCCTCTTTGGTGTAATCAGAAATGTTTAAAAAAACACAGGGTAAGTAGGTCAGCTGTCTTTCTGGGTTGAGTATGTATTACAGTTGGCCTTATCAGGTTTATGTGGAGAGATTGTGTAATGGGTTTTGGGGTCGCCGTCGGAAGGCCTTACACACACCATCGCTGGGATTCTGTCTGGTGCACAGAAATTACTACCAAGCGGAGGAAAGAAGCGGGGGGGGGGAGGAGTCCCGAAAGGAGACGCCAAGCGTCGCCATAAACTTCTCCATGATCACACACACATACACATTGTAGTATTCCAAACCGTCTGGGGATTCCTAGACATGATCCCAGACATCACCATCAAAAGTTCACTTTTACTCCAAGCGTCCTCCAGTGATTACCTCACTGCTGGGTCAGGTTTAAGTGAGTCACTCTCCGGCAATCTCCCTCCGTCTCGCACACAACACACGGAAAAGGAATGCAGCTACAGGCTGGAGGATGAAAACAAAAACACATGCTGGTAGCCATACGCAGCAAAGTGTGCCCTCTTTTCCCTGTAATGTAGGTGAGACGCCTGCTGACTTGCTGCAAATGTCGTGTTTAACGTCTTGTAGCACCGCGGCGATTGTTGTGTTTACAAATCATAGAGCAGATTTGAAGATTTTATCATTCCCCTGTAGAACAGACGGTTCTCATCTGACCACACAGTCACAGACTGCTTAAGACTGGCTAGACGGAGTGAGACAAACCCCAAATACTAAGCAGCATCCCGCCAGATTTCCGTACTACAGCACGCTGACAAGCCAGCACAGTAAAGTCGGCCTCGTCTGGGGGGGTTGCGAGTCTGTGAGTCATACGTAGGGAGTCGGCTGGGCAGGAATGCTAACAGGAGACCCTTAAAAGCCACACCAGCAGAGACAATGATGTGTGTATGTCATACAACTCAAATGAGTCATTTCATTTGTACACCATCTGCGTTAGTCATCAGTGTTCTTAATACATGAACATAGGAAAGGAATACCACACCGGCTAGACGATGACTGAAAGTGAGATCACGTGGAGTCAGCAAAAGTTGGTCCATCACTCTGTTATTTTTGGGTCTAATGTTCATATTTTTAGATTAATAAATACTTGAAACAGTCAGTGCTCCAGATATGCTTGTGATTGCAGGAAATTTCAATTTTTCACAACCTGAAATGGTGTCAAATGAATATAAACAAGATATGAACAAGATATTTTTAATCTTTAATTAATAACAAAAAGCATCACAGCTCAGTTCGAGCCACTCTGTGATTCTGCTACTTAAAGTCACCAAACGTTGCTCTATAAAGAATATTAAAAATGACACAAACGACACAAAACACAGAAAAAGATGTGAAAATGATGGAAAAAGACAAAAAAATACTCCAAGATCCAAAACTGACACAAATATGTCACAAAAATGACAGAAAGACAGAAAAAGACAAGAACTATAGAAACGGAAGCAAAAATTACAAAATAAGATATAAAAAACGACACAAAAAGTCACTGAAGTGATGCAAAAACACAGTAAAATAAATGTGAAAACGATGGAAAAATAAACAAAAATGTACACAAATAACCCAAAACTGTAACAAAAAATGCAAGAATAACCCAAAAACAACACAAGAAGACGCATATTACACAAAATCACACAAAAGATATGAAAATGATGAAAAAAGAAACAAAAAAGACATAAAAAGATGCAAAAATTATCCAGCAAGATCCAAAACTGACACAAAAGATGCAAGAATAACACAAAAAGACCCAAGGCACAAAACAGACAGAATAAATGACAAAGATGCCAAAATGACACCAAAAAGTCCCCAAAAGATTAAAGAATGACACAACTATATGCAGAGATTGCATAAAAACACAGAAAATGACAAGGAAAGGTACAAAACAAACCAAGATCCAAATCTGATGCAAAAAATGCAAAAATAACACAAAAATGGCACAAAAGTGAGAGAAAAAGACAGAAAAAAATACTCAAAACTTCAATTTTTGACAAGCTGAAATGGTGTTAAATTAATATAAATGAGATATTTTTCATGTCTTTAATTAATAACAAAAAGCATCACAGCTCAGTTTGAGCCACTCAAGGATTCTGCTATTTGAAGTCACCAAACGCTGCTCTAAAGAACATCACAAAGCCAATTCCTTGACTTTCTGACTCTCCATTTGTTTGTTGTTTGCAGTTTTAGCATTTACCACAATGAATACAGCCCAACAACAGTTTCATGGTCTCAGAAATTGTGCTACAACAATGCAGTTCAATGCACTTGTTGACAAAGGCATCTGCAAAATGAATGTAAATGCAAATACATTTATTTATACACTACCAGTCAAATGTTTACACACACCTTATTCTCATCTCATGGTTTTTCTTTATTTTCATAGCTATTTACATTGTAGATTCTCACTGAAGGCATCGAAACTATGAATGAACTCATGGAATTTTGTAGTAAACAAAAAAGTGTGAAATAAGTCAAAACATATTTTATATTTTAGAGTCTTCAAAATAGCCACCCTTTGCTGTGATTACTGCTTTGCACACTCTTGGCATTCTCTGGATGAGCTTCATGAGCTTCATTTTATTTTTTGACCATAAAGGCCTGATTGGTTCAGTCTCCTCTGAACAGCTGATGTAGAGATGTGTCTGCTACTAGAACTCTGTGTGGCATTTATCTGGGCTCTAATCTGAGATGCTGTTAACTTTCCATTTCTGAGGCTGGTGACTCGGATGAACTTATCCTCAGCAGCAGAGGAGACTCTTGGTCTTCCTTTCCTGGGGAGGTCCTCATGTGAGCCAGTTTGGTCGTAGAGCTTGATGGTTTTTGTGACTGCACTTAGAGATACATTCAAAGTTTTTGCAATTTTCCAGACTGACTGATCTTCAGTTCTAAAAGTAATGATGGACTGTCGTTTCTCTTTACTTAGCTGATTGGTTCTTGCCATAATATGGATTCTAACAGTTGTCAAATAGGGCTGTCAACTGTGTACCAACCTGACTTCTGTACAACACAACTGATGGTCCCATCCCCATTAAGAAGGCAAGAAATTCCACAAATGAACCTTGACAAGGAACACCTGTGAAGTGGAAACCATTTCAGCTTCTACCTCATGAAACTCATCCAGAGAATGCCAAGAGTGTGCAAAGCTGTCATCAAAGCAAAGGGAGGTCACTTTGAGGAATCTAAGATATAAAGCATATTTAGAGTTATTTCACAGTTGTTTGTTTGCTACATAATTCCATAAATCTTGCTACATAGTTTTGATATCTTCAGTGTGTGTTTATAATGTAGAAAGTAGTAAAAAATAAAGAAAATATTGAATGAGAAGGCGTGTCCAAACATTTGAACTTCTTCTTTTCCATCTTGTGGTTAAATGTGTAACAGAGTTGTATCTTTTTGTCCACTAGAGGGCAGGAGAAGCTTCAGAACAGTTGAGTGACATGCAGCCTTGACAGGGCCAACAGCAAACAGATAGTCACTTGCAGAGACGCAGAGCAACATCCCACATCCGACTACCTGATGAATGTAAGTCTCTTCATTCACTAATATTTCTATTTCAGTCAGATAACAGTTTGTCCAGCAGCTGACTTAGTTGTAGTTCGTCTGGTGCTGTCCAACTAGAGTAAAGTGGGATTTTTCAGAGCTGATTTGCTGAAAACAGGTTGATAAGAAGAATAACAGAGAGCTAAATGTAAATTTTTCAACTGTGAAAAAGAACAATGTACTAAAAGAGTCTTAAAAAAATACATTGCACATTTGATTTTTATGTTTTCATTTTCTGGAATTGCTAAGAAAAGTGCTGAAAAAGTCGTTTCCATCCACTACATTTTAATTTAATCATGTCTTTTTTTTTTGGCTCACTTTTGTCATTTTGTTGTTGCTGTTTTTTTGTTTTCTTTTTTGGCTGACATGGTTCTGCAGCCTTTTGGCATGACTCTGTGACGGCTTGCTTCCATAAGATGGCATATTGTGGCGGCGTGATGTCAAAGAGGTGAAGACTGTTCACTTTACATCTGGGTCTGAAGGGGAGGCGGCGATCTGCTGAGTCGAGGCCTTTTTGCAGAAACAAAGGACAAGGTGTCATTGGGCCTCTGCATGAATATGAAATAGCAACCAGGCCCTCGTGATTGTTGATTCACGCTCCAGACCAAATACTGTGAAAGCTGAGGCTAAACACACTTAGCATTTCTGGATTAGCACTCAGCGTGAGTAAGGAGGCAGAAAGTTGCTGCGCTCAGTGATGTTTGTTGTGATTACTGATGGCAGGGCTTGTGCGAATGATTGATGGCAGAGGCCGTCAGCCGGTCCAGTTATGATTCAGCTCAGTTTAATCGTGTTACCAAACCATGAGGGATTCTTTTTCACTGACTTAACTCTCTTCGCCGGGATCAAACCTACACATTTTTAGCTTCACGTTTGCTGTTCATCGGCTGTGCTAAAGAAGGCCAGAGCATGAAAGAAGGGGGAAAAAAGAATCTTTCAGTCCCAGTTTATCCTTGCAATTCGTGTGGAATTTCAGACAAAACCACATCAGGCCCATTTTTCCACTTCCCCTCCAACTTTTAACCCTCCACACCCCCACCTCCGTGTTCCCGTAAGTGCTGCAAGTTGGATAATGAGGAAATTGGCTTTTGGAATGGCAGCGGCGGCGGAGGCGTTGGCACGCGTGGAAGAGAAAGCATCAAAACAACAGAGAAAACAACAAAAAAAAGGAGCTTTATTGGAAATTGTCCAATTAGAAACAGACACTGGATGCTGGATCGGGGAGGTTAAAGGTTAACGCCTGTTCTGTGGTTCGGACATGAAACAATGATCGTGTGCAAATAGTCGCTCTAAGATACAGACGCAACGACGGTTTGTGCTCACACATGCATTAGCGGCGTGGACACAAGCGTGTGTGTGAAGCACAATGCCATTGTGCTTCACACACAGACACACATACACACACACACAGACACACTCTCAGCACTGGCCAGGTTAGTGCTGGCCTCCTCATGCAGAGTCTAGACAGGAAGTGGGTCCATGCCAGATTAGGGATTTTCTCCCTCACACCCTCACACACACACGCACGCACACACACACACACACACACACACACACACACACACACACACACACAGTTGTACTGCTGACAGTCATCTTCTTTCAATATGTCTGCTTGTGTTGTGTGCTGGGATGTGTGTCAGACAGGGTAAGAGAGAAAGAAAAGGGAGGTAAAAACAGAGACTCGGTGACAGACTCCTGTTTATGTGCTCTTTGCTTGAACAACTCCAACACAAAATATAAAACAACTCAGCCAAAAAGCACAGATTCCACGTCTGAAAAGCTTCTTTTTTTTTCTCAGCTCTATTACTTATTTTTCCTCCACTTTCCGCCTGTCGAAGCGATGAGTCTATGAGTCGCAGTGTGAAAAGTTCAACTCGTCCTTCCCAGGTACAGGGGCGCTCTGCATCCTGTAGTGCTTAGCTAAATTAAACCGAGCCCCTACTGTTCTCATCTGCTCACCTGTAGCCCCTGCCAGGCCTGGGCACGACCTTTGAACCCACACAGATGGGTCTGCATAATAAGACACGGGCGCACACGGCTAAGTGCCATCTCGGACATGTTTGATGGGTGGCTATATCGGAGTGGAAAAGTTAAAATATTGTATGCGGTGGAATGTGTTGACCTTTGCGAGCGGCTGAGGGCTCGTGTGAATGTGTGTGTTTCTGGATTCCACTGTGTGGCTTTGACTGAGCTTTTAAGTGTAAATACAGATACTAATAGAAGTGCGCTTACTGTACATAATCTCTGTCTCTCTGTGTTGTTGGACTGAGGCCAATGACCTCTGTGCCCCGCTTATGGCAGGATGGGCCGTACTTTTCACTCTAGCTGTATGAATATGCATGACCTCCTGGCTCATTAGAAATCAAAGTATAGACAAAGAGCTTTTTTAAAAAAAACCTTACCTATAGCTTAAACTTTAAGTGATTTTATAGAACTAAAGAAAATCTACCTGGCCTCCAAAGCACATTGAAATAAATGACAAAACAAAACAGTCGTTTTTCTTTTAGGAAGAGTTCGTTTTGGGGTGAGTTGTGCTGTTTTTCCCAGATACCTTTTTATGACCCGGTGTTCAGTTTGATGCATGTTGAGCTGCTGTTTTTAAGAGGTTTAAGAGGAGATGCTGTTAGATCTTTACTGTTTGACACTGAATATATGAGCATATTTACTCCTTGTCTTCGAGAATATATGACATATGTGCACTGGCCACCACTGCATTAACAGTATATTTCATCCTCTTCTTGGTTCTGTCTGTGAAATGGTCCTCTTCATTTCTCACATGAGTGGTTTTCTTATCATCCGGGGTCCCTCTCGCCTGCCCCGGGGGCTGAGTTAAAGCCGATAAAACACCCAAATATTCTTTAAAACATGGGTGGCCTCTGCCATGTGGCCACTCCCTGCAATGCCTCCTGGGTAATTATGGTAATAACTCGTTGGAGGCGAGGCCAGAGGCTCCGGGATGACGAGGTCAGCCCGGAGCGAGAAGAGTGGCGGTGGTGGAAAGAGGGCGGCGGGGGTCAAGGTGAAGCAGGCAGGGCTATCTCATAAACCGTCGCTGTCACATCAGAGGCCGCTGGATGTATGTGGACATTTCCTCTGATCCGTCCTCCTCGACAATCAAGATGCTGATGAGGGATGATGACAAGTGTTTGAGTAGCTCGGTTATTTGTGCAGCCTTGACTGACGGACACTTGGCGGAGTGACTGGTAGGAAGGTCAAACTGTGCTGTTGAGACGACAGATTGCTAATTGTTGTGAGCCATTTTACTGCAGTGGTAAATATTGACATGAACGGCTGATTGGGCAGTCCGGCGTATTATTTAGATCAGGCTCTCAGAGTCAGGAACTTCTTTTAAATCACTTCTTAAAACCCACTTTTATAGACTTTCTTTTAGGGGAAGTTTTCTTTCAGCTTTAATTAGTTTTAGTGTTCTATCCTGTATTTATGTCCTAGTGACCTGTTTATTACTCCGCCAAAGAATGCAGTGGAGTTATGTGACGATTGGTGTTGGTTTGTCTGTCTGTGTGTCTGTTCGCAGCGTTACTCAAAAACGGACTAACTGATTTCTATGACTTTTTCAGTGAAGGTCAGAAATGACACAAAGACCAATTGATTAGATGTTGGCAGTGATGCGGCTTATAGTCTGGACCCATGGATTTGTTAAACATTTCTGTATCATTGCGAGACAGCGGTACAGCATCACTGTAACTATGACAACAAGTGAACACTACATCAGCTGCCTGCTGACGATCACATGATTGCGATCCCACAACAAATCAACCCTTTCGGACTTATCGGGACTTATCTGTCGGAAATGATACAAGGAACAATTGATTAAATTGTTGGGTGTTTCCCATCAATTCCTGCTGCTTGCTACATATTTAGGTCACGCGATTCGATAACCAGACATAACGTACACATGCAGAACACACGCCTGTGCTCAGAGCAAGGTCATGTTGTTTGTGGGTACATCTATATTAAATGGACACATTCTATGTTGCCGTGATTTCTGGTCATCAATAACTAATAAACATATGCTGCATTTCTGACAATGCCATATGGGGGAATGAGCAGCCTTGGTGGAGTACTGCCCTCTCTGAGTGCTTTATTTGTTTTATATGTTCTCCTTTGCTTTGTTTTAATTTTAGCTGCCTGGATTCTTTGGTGCAATTTCTTCTTACTTCGTTAATTCTCAATTTTTTGGATTTTTAATTTCTAACTTTTAACCTTCAATCTTATTCTTAAATTTTTAAACTATCCACGTCAACATGATATTTTAAATAATTGTTATACATGGAATATGTGTCCCACAACAACCCTGTTAGCATAACCTTTTTAGCTGGTAGAAGAAGAAAACAGTGAATCACATAAAACGCTGGAATTGACATCAAACAGTTTTCCTAAAGAATGTGTAGAGCAAAGCTATGTCCTCTCTTCTATTTTTCATATTTCCATAACATTGTCAGCCTTGATTGAATGTCTCACTCTACCTCATATTATCAGGATCAGACTAATTCTTTGGACTGTTTTCCATCAGTCAGTTTGTCCTCTTGGTCAGCAGTAACAGCAGCTAAATATCTAGCTTCTACTGCTGAGAAAAAGATCACATTAGCATGGATTAGCAACCCTGTTACTGTGATTAGAGTAGGGTTAGCAAACAACACAGAAAACATGGAATAAAAATGCTACCATTGATGTGGAAGCTGAGCCAATCAAGGCTTTGATCGTTTATTACCTATTATTGATGAAAATGTATCAGAAAATTGTAAAAGAAAAGGTTCTTTTTCCAAAAATGTTGAAGCCCAAATGTAAGCAAATTCTGGAATTACCCATAACTTATCATCATTTTTAATATTTATTTTATTTGACTTCTCTCTTGCTTGATTATTTCTATGTTTGCATGTTTTAACTGTCAGAACACCTTGTGAACACTGTTCTTCAGGGTGCTATGTAAAAAAAAATTATTATTATTTTTATTTTCTTCAATGAAAATTGAAGAAGGCAAAGGACAAAATGTTCTGGTGGAATCTGATCCATTATGTGCGTTTGGTCCCAGAGACGGAGGTTTACACCAATACTTTCAGAAATTAGAATCGACTCCTTTGTATTCTCTGTGTTGTCTGACTGTCTTGTCTGATGGGAGTCTCTTGTATAATGAATAACTGAAACAGAAACAGACCAGACTCGGCTTCTGGACATTTTTGCAGAAGATTCATTTGTATCAACGAGTTAATTTAAATATTTGCAGTTAATGATTCACACTTAGAGTATATAGCACCTTTTCAACCTCAACTGTTCCTCATTCACCCATTTATACAGACTCACACACCAGCATGAAGGTTTAATTTGTACACACTGCCCTTACACTTTTACAATTTATATACCCTCTATGTTTATTTATATGGGACTCCACATTAGTCAACATTGCCCCAAGCCCCCAAGTTTCTGGGCTGTTTTTTTTTTTTTTTTTTTGCACCTGTGATATTTCTACTCACTGTAGGCTCATTTTTCACTGCAAAAGAAGGTTGTGTTCCCTTTAATAATTGTTGCACTGCACGTTTAACCTAAATTTAACTCAGGTTGTTCAGAATATGTTCTGTAAAAAGGATATTTCAATAAATGTGAGCATCTTAATAATGTATTTGTACTTCTTTGCACTAAAGCAAAGAGATAAATCAGGAGTTCTCATTATTTAAAGATTATTATGCTGTTATTTTATTGATCCGGCCCATTTGAGGTCAAACTGTGCTCTATGTGGCCCCAGAACTAAAATGAGTTTGACACTCCTGCTCTAATTGTTCCCATTCCTGTTGCTAAACTTGCTGTACACTACCGTTCAAATGTTTGGGGTAACATGTTTGAAAGAAAAGCATTTTTTAAAAAAAATGAAGATAACATTAAATTAATCAGAAATCCAGTCTAGACATTGTTAATGTGGTAAATGACTATTCTAGCTGGAAACAGCAGATTTTTAATGGAATATCTCCATAGGGGTACAGAGGAACATTTCCAGCAACCATCACTCCTGTGTTCTAATGCTACATTGTGTTAGCTAATGGTGTTGGATCATGTTAGACCATTCTTGAAAACACAAGAAGTTAGACCACTCTGCTTCCAAAGCTTTCATTTCTTCTTTACATAACAAACATTGAATTTTTTCGCAAGACATGTAAAATATAGTGATTTACGGAGATTTGACACATTTTTTTCAAATGATACATTCATGAGTTGAAAGAAAGCTAAATGACTGATGATTCTTTCTGTTTTCTTGGTTCCTGGCTCTCATGAATGGTGCCATTTTGTTGTTGTTGTTGTTGTGTGAAGATAAAATGCCTTTGGGTTTTGGGCTGTCAGGATAATTTGCACCGACAGACCTCAACACAATGATGAGAAATTCGTTTAAACCCTTATATGTTGCCATTAAGCCAACAGCAGATGTACAAAACAAGATGTTCTGAATCAGTGAACCGGATACTCGGCTGCTGACTTGACTTCCAATGTTTGTGTATGTTTTCTTTTTCCCTACCTTTTTTCAAATTTAAAAATATCCCCTTTATCACAATGGAAGCTCAGAGGTCTTTTCCACACACACACACACACACACACACACACACACACACACACACACACACACACACCACACTCACACATTTATATATGCTCTATCTATCTATCAATCTGTCTGTCTGTCTGTCTATCTAGCTGAGAAGCTAGGCAATGTATATATGTTCATTTGGACAGAATTCATTCAAAATGAGAATTCAACTCTCTTTTCTCCAGTTTCCCTTATGAGGAGGGCAAAATTTACACTACACATACACTACAATCAGGCAAGTTAAAACACTACAAAACCTTTAATCTTTAATGACATCAGCTCTTTAATGAGTTCAAATGTTTAGTTTGGTTTAGAAAATGCAGTTTATTTAAAATCAGATTTAGCCAAAATGCTGTGTTTTACCACTTGTGAGTTGGTGTTTCTCACAACTTTCTTTCACATAGTAAAAGGTCAATTTGAACGTCAAAACTACAGAAACAAGAGAAAGAAACGTCATTACAAAGCAAATCACAGTGATCCACTGACTGTATTCTGTGTAGTCTGAGTTTTTCTTACACAACCCACATTTAGACTCAGAGTTGTGCGAGACAAACAATGACAGATACACAATATTCCCCCATTTTTGGTCCAGATTCTGGTCAGAGGGGAGACCACAAGAAAATCTTACCATTTAATCACCATTTTGGCTCCTTCAGCATTTCTTCATTTCCTCAAACCTTAAATTTTCCCCTCTTACGCTGCCCCTTCATCAGCCAAGCCAAGGCTTTGTCTAGGTCACTCCACTCTCTTTGCATAGAAATATCCTCCCCAAAGTATAAATTTGATAGGAAGTGGAGTGAAGTGACAAGTGTAATAATTTCCACTGACACACATCTCCATTCAGACGGAAGTTTAATGTAAAAGTGATCAGCGCCAGGGCTATTATCAGGCATCCAGATGTCAGTGGAAATGAGAAAGCTGCATTTAGGGAAAGTGTGAGCAAAAATCCAACACCACATTGCAATGAATAATCCCGTAAGGCACCAGGAAGCTCTCCACTTAAGTTATCTTGAAGCTAACCGGTATTAGAATTGATGGATATGGGCTCAAGCTTAATTTTGCCCCATAGATTCTAATTCTTATGTGTGTGTTTTTTTCCCTTTTTAAAGTATGAGCAATTGCCGAGCCTTAAATATCTCAGTCCAGACCCCATTAGTTCACTCCTGCCCTGCTTTATTGAACCCATATTCATGCTTACATAGTTACATACTGCAGTTTATTCACTGCCGTCCGCCCTGCGGTTCATCGAGACCCTTGACCTGCAAACAACTATAAATATTTATTTGCGTCGGCTTGTCTAAAAATAACTGTATTACAATGGAGTGTCCTGGAAGAGGTCCAGGAGAGCTGTGCAGCGAGCAGTAGTCAGCATTCAGAGTCCAGCCTCTGTGTCCAGAGAGAGATAGGATGGTGTCAAGAGGCAGACATATCGATAGCTTTGTGGTCAACAGGAAAAAAAGTCACTTAGCGAGGCATCCTTTGGGTACGAGGGTGTATTTCTGGAACATGCAGACTGAAGCCAGGAGCAGTTTGGAGAGGTTCTCCAGTAACACATATAAACACTACCTCTGTCTGACAGCATCACAGTGCAGAATGTGGTTTGAAATATTGTAAACCGGACGAAATGTAGAAAAAATACACTCAAGACATCCCTTTGTTAATGACAATGGCAATTCAATAATAAGGATTTAGTACTTTAGGCTTCATTTGGAGTCTAAACTAATGGGTCATTCCAGAATTGGATTACATTTGGGCTTCAAATTTTTGGAAAATAAGCCTTCTCTTTTACAATTTTCTGCTACATATTCATCAATAATAGGTAATAAATGATCAAAGGCTTGATTGGCTCAGCTTACACATCAATGGTACCATTTTTATTCCATGTTTTATTTGTTGTTTCAAACATTCCTTTCTCCTATTTTTTTTTTTTAGATTTTGTCTCAGGACAAGTAAATTTACACATCAACTGCTTGTTTTAGTATTTTGTACATGGATTATTTGAAATTTGATGAGTGGGACGTAAAATGTCCTCCAATTCTGAAATTACTCTAATAAATAAATGGATGCAGATGACAAAAAATTATCAGTTTAACAAAAGTAGAGGCATAATAGGAGCTGATGAGCATGTTGGCCACTGATAGCTGAGAGTGTGTCGACACAAACATTTTGTTTTCACCTCCTTGTGACTGTGTTGTCACTGTGGCTTGGTTGGTAGAGCAGGTTCCTCAAATCATAAGGTTTGTTAACAGCTTAATGTAGTAAAAATGCTGACCTGCTCAGGCACCTGCCGCATTCTGCAATCACACTTTCAGTTTCTCCAGGAATTGCAGAAAATCTTTTGAATTGTGTCTGTCTAGTTACAGTTCTTTTTTTTTTTTTTTTTACTTCCAGCATAGTTGTCACTACAATAATAAGTAACAGTAAAGGGTCTTGGTAGAGTGTAAAACCTTATTACTCCGCCAAGGAATGTGGCGTTAGTCAGTGTTTGTCTGTCCGTTAGCAACATTACTCAAAAACTGACTAACAGATTTGGATGAAATTTTCAGGGAAGGTCAGAAATGACACAAGGACCAAGTGATTAGATTTTGGCAGTGATGCAGCTTATAGTCTGGATCCACGGATTAGTTAAAGATTTCTGTATCATTGCGAAATAGCAGCACAGTGTCACTGTAACTATGACAACAATTGAACACTATGTCTGCTGCCTGCTGACGATCACATGATTGCGATCTTACTACAAATCCACTGTTGCGGTCTTATTGGGACTTATCTGTCAGATATCAACAACTGAGCAGACTTGGTGGATTACTTCGCTGTCTGAGTGCTTTTCTTGTTTTGAGAGAACTTTGATGTCTCCTCTTGTAAATGAAAGCAAATAAAAAAATAAATAAAATTAAAATAAAAATAAAATGTTTAATAATCCGTTGCGCTTAACCCGACATGAATCTGAAGGAAACAAAAGCCAGACAATGCTTTGTTTCTTTGTGTATACACTACTGTTCATTTGGGGTCACTTAGATATGACCTTATTTTTGAAAGAAAAGCCCAATGAAGATACAATTAAATTAATCAGAAATCCAGTGTAGACATAGTTAATGTGGTAAATGACTATTGTAGCTGGAAACAGCTGATTTTTAATGGAATATCTCCATAGAGGTACAGAGGAACATTTCCAGCAACCATCACTCCTGTGTTCTAATGCTACATTGTGTTAGCTAATGGTGCTGAAAGGCTAATTGATAATTAGAAAACTCTTGTGCAGTTATGTTAGCACATGGATAAAAGTGTGAGTTTTCATGGAAAACCTGAAACTGCCTGGGTGACCCCAAACTTTTGAACAGCAGTGTAAACTCCTAAAATGTTCCACAACGCAGTCAGATAACAACCTGCAGTGTTGTGAAACAGCCTCAGAATTAGAGTCTCAAATTAAAGTCTACTTTTGAAGACATTAAATAGAACGAATATGAAATAAAAAAAATACCCTGTCAGTAGTAAAGAGTAAATTATTAGCTGAACTTCTGCAGATTTAATGTGCTCTGCAGGTCAGGTTGGACTTCAGACGTGCATCCACTGATCTGCTCAGAGACAAACAGATTCAGACTCGGCTCTGTGGCGGATAATTTTATTGTCTTCGTATTGTCTTCATTCTTTGTGCCAACGCTGCGATGCCAGTCGATATCAAGCTGTCTGCCGGCCCGGCTCGGTATGAGACACAAGTCTCACTCTGCAACTTGTGCCTCTCCTCCCCAATCCCTCCTTCACCCCCGGAATGCAATAAATGTCCGGCCATCATTTATTTTAATTCACTCCCCTCTTGCACAGATGAAATGGATTCGTAACCTTGTAGGACAAGGACGTGCATGCCGTCTGCCGTCAGTTGCTGAGTTATTCTCTATTCTTCTAGCATAGAGAAGGAGAGAGGGAGAGAGAGAGCGCGAGAAAGAGGCCCAATGATGAAGAGAAATAGTCTGGCATGCAAATTGCCGGCTGCCATGTCCAATGAGGAGGCCTGGCGGAGACTGTCACCGTAGAAACTCAGGACAGGGCTAACGAGGCCGAGGGGGAGACAGACAGAGAGACAGGAAGAGTCGGGGAAGAAGAAAAGAAAAAAGAAAAACTCCGAGTGTGATTTATTTGCCAAATCAAGGCACGATGAGTGGATTATGGGTAGCCTAATGAGAAAGAGTGTTTAGGGGATAGCTAATTGAACGTGACCAAGGAGGAGAATGCTAAGAGCAGGCAGACATGGGGACTGAGTGGCGTGACATTCAGCGGACAGCGAGGAAGTAAAACAGAAGAGAAGTAGAGTACAGTCTTTATTGATCAAGCTGCTCTGCATTTTTTTTGTTTTAAATTATAGATAAACTGCTCAACCTATGAAATATTAAGTATATGAATATATGTAAAACACAGTAAATCCAGCATTTTAAAAATAAATCTTCATTTAGCTTGTTTGTATAGAACTTACAGGTATTTAATTTGCTCTCTCTTTTGTTTGAATATAGTTTTCATGTTTAGTCCTGCTCCTGCATCGTCTCTTTAGTTCCATTCGAACTATAAAAGTGCACCATTTATTGATTTAATTCACTTTACATTTGCGGGACTGCCCAGTTTGTTTTTATTGTTTGCTCTCCGAGAGACTCAATCAAATATTCAGTTTACAGATGAGTGCAGTGACCACATTTCTGTGTTTGGTCAAAATTGTATTTAGGATTGTAATAAAAGAAAGAAGCTGAAGAATCAGTTTGGGTGATAAAATGCAGCTCGGCTCATAACGAGACATCCAGCAGTGCTGTGATGCCCACTAGAGGGTAGTATTTAACTACAGGCAGTATTTCACATTTAACACAGTTTCTGCCACTGACAGAATGTCTCTTTTTTTAATGGTTCTGGTAAGTTTTCATTTTTGTATCCAGGAGTCATTTAAAGCAGTTACACCCAGATTTTAACACTCAGTGTGGTCACAAAGTTATTAGTGTCAATTCAAACCACTATCTAATGAGAGGTGTGCATATTTTCATCTCGTGTTGGTTGTGATTTCTTTTTATATATTACATTGAGTTAAAATATAGAATTAACATTTCTGATAGCTTATTTCTATCTGACCTTAAAAAAGTGAAATGTGTGGTGCTATTTGAAATTAATGTCACGGATTTGGAGCTCAAATCTGAAATTAAATGTGTTCAATTAGGAGTAGAAATTCATCAAGTGCTTAAAGAACCATGATACAACTATTAGTGTCACCACCTGCTGCTGTTTCTGTTTCCTTTTAAGATTTTTTTAGACATGATGTAGTTCCAGTAGCTTGTGTTGTAATCTTTCTAATTCTATAAACATGATTTTTGTCCTCTTGAGTCTAAATTACACAGATCCTTTTGCATTTTAGCCCACTTTTAGTTGGTTTATTAAATCAGCCTCTCAGTATTTTCAATATTTTAAAGCCGTCCGTTTCTTTTCTTCTTGCTGAATGCAGATCCTCTTAGTGATGACATCTCCTTTGTGCGTCCACCGGAGTCCTTGGAAATGTTTGTGTTGCCTCCCATTTGGTCTCTCTCATTTCATGAGTGCAGCGGGACACACGTTTGAAATGGGTTTGGACGCAAATTGGATTAATGTTTGCAAGACATCTCCCTAAAGCGTTTCCACCTGTAATGTTGTTTGCAGACGCACTAAATGAGACGTCTCAGCGACGGCGGCGAGCGTCTCCGTGTGCAGAGCTGAAACCGAGGCAGGCCTGCAACCAGGGCTGCACCGTGACCCTCCCGGTGCAGCCGATACTTTCTGCCTCCACTTTCAACAGGACGCAGCGTATAGGGAAAGAGACAACATGGGAAATGTGATTACACGCTCGCCTAATGTAAAGGGAATCTCATTTGTTTCGTCGGCCGTTTGATTGTGCCTTTCTGCGCCGGCAAATTTGAGAAAATACAATGCAGATGTGGATGAGGGCGAGCAGCCGCTGTTACCACCCAATCTGAGGAAGAGTGTTTTGACTTTGAAAAGCCTGAACACACATTACAGTAACACATGCGGAGAGGAGAAGTTAATCTAAATAAACCTCGCCATAGATTTAAATATCATCTCTCATTTTTATAGTAACACAACGTCATGCCCTAAACATGACTAAAAATAGAAATTGAAAACGGTCTTAGAGTGTGCAGACACAATGCAGGATTATGATGTAAGGTGTCTATTGAAGGAAAAGACTTTCCTAACTAAGATGAATGAGTGGTATCGAGCTCTGGCATGACAAACGAGGGCTGAAGTGTCGCAAGTGTTTTATGACGGCCCCTCGGGTCCTTATCTCCCATAACCCCTGACCTCTCGACCTTTTAAACCACAAGGGTGATTACAAGTGGCCGGCCATTGGAATAACTGCTATACTATGGCCATTAGAGGAGTGTTCTGCACCAGCTCACTCTGTGGCGCAGCTGGTGAGTTTTTGAGTTTATTTTAGAGAAATTTGTGAGCAAACTTTAAGATGAGATGAACTTTGTCCCTCTCAGATTTCCCCCCCTAACGTGTCGGTAAAGTAAAGGCATTTGTGCGTTCAGAGGCCGGTCAGCAGACTGATGAGCAGAGGTCTCGTTCACTGCTCATCCACCACGCCTGTCATGTAACAGACTATGATATCTGTTCCCCACGAGACGCATAACCGTTTGACACCGGCATCCTTCACCACCGGCTTTGACAGCAGCAGCAGCGCTGACCGTCGAAGCCCCAGAGGGCACGTGGTGGCTTATCGAACGCCATCAAGGTGAAAGAGCCGTGGAGTAAAGTAGAATCTGCAGCCTTGTGGGATGAATTTAACACTTGTGCACAAGTTGGAACCTCACTGACACGACAGCAAACGAGGTGAACGCCTGAGTTGACCTGCTGCATCGCTTTAATATGTTTGCAGAGAGGATGAATCTTAGGAGAACCCAGGTAACTGATGTCCACATGTGCTCCACGTGGAGGTGAGTGGCTGCTGGAGATGTACATCATTTTCTGTAACGTTGCAGTGTGAGATTAGCGCGAGGTCCCAGGGGTCTCACTCGTCACTCCATTTCCTAAATTGACAGCTGGAGAAACTCTATTCCACCGGACGTGATAAACGACACGGGGCGTCGGAGGAGTGCGTCGCCGAAGAGAGAAAGGAGTGATAAATGGGGGAGGTTGGGAGGAATCAGGGCAGATGAAAGTTGTTGGGCAGTGAGAAATGACTGACAGCTCATTAGAAGAATCCAAGACGGGAGTCGAACTTGTTCAGCCACACCCTTTATCTGTATTTACTTTTTTTTTCCTTAACCGCAAATACACCGAATATGGAGATGGATGTCCGCTAATGTTGAGGTCTTTAATTATATGTGACTGTGACGGAGTGAGAAACAAGAAGAAAAAAAAAGTCTGATTTAAGGCAATAAAAGCAAAATGTGAACTGCGAGTTAATTTAAACTGTTTTTGTATGTGTACAAAGTAGAGACACTTTAGACCAGTGGTGTCAAACTCATTTTAGTTCAGGGGCCACATTCAGCCCAATCTGATCTCAAGTGACCAGTAAAATCACAGCATAATAACATATAAATAATTACAATTCCCTATTTTTCCTTTGTTTTAGTGCAAAAAAGTACATTCTGAAAATGCTCACATTGAAGGAATTATCTTTTTACAAAACATCGTGAACAACCTGAAATTTGTGAAGAAAAATAAATTCAGTTTCAGCAACATTATGCCTCAGTTTACCATTTACACATTACAACTTACAGTCACAGAATGTCTGTAAAGGAACACAACATTTAGTCACAGGTATCTGGAACTGAATGATATAGTATTTATCTTTATGATCAAAATGACAAAAGTCAGACAAAAAATAGCAAAAACAAGTCAAAAATTACAAAAATAAGATCCAAAATGACAAAAATGAGACACAAAACGACAATAAGACAAACGACACGAAACAAAACAAAACAAAAAAGAGACAAAAACTTTGACAAAAAAGTTACAAAGCAACAAAAAATGGACAAACGACAAAAACTAGACAAAAAATGACACAATTGACACAAATGAAACCAAAAATGACAAAAGCAAGAAACAAAACCACAAAAAAGTAGACAAACAGCACAAGCGAGACAAAAAAACACAACATGATACAAACTATACATAAAACAACAAAAATAACAAACACAAAATGACAAAAATAAGACAAACGACAAAAGTCAGACAAAAAAAACAAAACAAAAAAACAACAAGATAAAATATTACAAAAATGAGACACAAAATGACAAAACAACAGTGAGCAATCTAATATTTTCCTTCAAGCTCTAGAAATAATTTTGCATTTATAGTTTTACATATTTACAATTTGCAGTTAATATCTTCTCTCTGACACTTTATAAAGTCGTCCTATGGGCAAGATCGGACCCTCTGGCGGGCCGGTTTTGTCCCGCATTCGGCATGTTTGACACCCCTGCTTTAGATGCTAAAAACGAGAGTTGGGCTAGATGAAGCACAAATACAGCGGCAATATTTATTTGAGAATTTTCAGATAATTTTAGTAGAAGATTGATTGTTTTATTTGTTAAATAATTTTTGTATCTAGCCACAGTTTTGTAATTTCATCTGTAATAGTTGCAGTTATCTGTGGTTTCATTCTTTTAAGTGCAGAGAGCAGCTTCGTCGACTGAAGCTGGAAGTTCCCTCCTACGTCGACTGTTTTGACCACTGGACAGAGGTTACCGTTTTGGCACGAACGCTGCCATTTTTGCTCATTTTTCCCCCCTTGTTCTCAGCAGTGTAACCCCCTTGTCATTTACATTTATAGCTTATACAATGCCATAAGTCACCCATCAGGACATTGGAAAGCTCAGAGAAACCCTTGAGATTGCCAGTTGGCAGTGCTTTATTGGGTATTTTCGCCCAGTACTCTTACTAGCTTCTTGCAACCTCACTCAATTTAGTTGTTTTAGCCCCCTATGGCCGTGTTGCTGATTTTGAATAAGTGCTCAGGGCAAGAGGGGTCAGCTGCAATTTCAGCCGTAGCTAAACTGGTCTTTTCTAATGTGAGATCTGAGGTGACTTTGACTTTTGATTAATGACAGTTCTCCAAAGGACATATCACCAGGAAAACTTTCCCCAGCATGAAAATCACTTCCAGTAAAAGAAGAAAACATCTATATCTTTATGCATACACAATCTGGCACCGACTGACTGCATTCAATGTGAAATAATACCCAGGTGCCGTTACAGGAGGCAAACAGTGAAAGTGTTTGTTATTAAAATATTTGTACTATTTGGGCCCCAAAGGCCCACTATGCCTTTTCTCACTTATGCATATTTCCATCATAGTGACATCAAGCAAACAGAGAAATGCTGCTGCTGCCTCTCTCCTGTTCGCTCTCCTTCTCTCTCGAGTGCTTCTCTCACAGGCTGTGAAAGCAGCAGCCCCAGGGAGTATTCGTATCCCATGAGCCCTTGGGGCAGAAGGCCCGAGGACACGCTATGGGGATGTATTGAGGGGTTTTGTGGGGAAAAGGAGAGCTGCACGTCTCAGGATGAATACTATGGATAAATGTAAAGCAGATAGTGGTTGAATAGAGTCGTCCCATTTGGGATTTTTTAGCAAAGAGATTTAGAGATAACGAGAGAAAGTGGGAGCTGCAGTATTAATATTAAGACCACAAATGGATGAGCAAGGAGAGCAATGCTTTTTTGAATTTGAGAATGTTGTTTACATGTGAGATGGATTTTTTCAGACTAGTATTAGAATGCATACTAACTAAAGAAGTGCAACAACATAGGAAAATGACAAATCTCACAAGTAAAGGTAGAGATATATCTTATTCACCACAACATAAAGCTACATATAAATAACCAAACGTCCTATGGAATGCTTTATTGGTTGCTTAAAATCAAGACCATGAGGCAAAGCTTAAATTAGAATTTAGTCAAGGAATACATGATACAGTCTACTGTGTGTGTTAGCCATGCATTTCTCATCAATCAGTCAGCTGCTTCTACAGTAGAGTGATTAGAATCAAAGTTATGATTCCGTAAATATGCACAAGGTCATATGTTGTTGTGGAAAAGTCATGAAAAATGAAGCGATGGCAGACATGAAGCATGGGTTGACTTCACGTGAAATACAGTTAAATATATTGCGATATGTGTTGTAGCTGCTTTGATATTTTAAAAAAAGAGAAGTTTTTGCCAGAGCGAACTGCCAGATCACATAGCATCGCAAACTGTCCGGTGTTTTGTGGCGTTTGTGATGCAGACCAGGAGCTTTACCAGAAGCAAGACTGTTGGATTGTGGGACAAAGGTCTCTGTGTCTGTACTCTCCTGTATGATCTTATTATCTGTCAGCCAATTTAACAGAGAGGCCTTTGGGGAGTGACAATGGGGATGTAGGGAAGGAGGAGGGGACGCCCTCACACACACACACACACACACACACACACACACACACACACACACACACACACACACACACACACACACACACACACACACACACCTCTGCTCTAATTCACACTGACCTCTGCGGCCTCCCCACAATGCCTGTTTTCGTATTTGATAGAAAAATCGATAGGCTTACTGGCAGAGAACAACCTCCATGAAGAATTAAAACAAGAAAAGTGTTGGTAGTGGTCAATCATTTTTCTGTCCACTAACACCACGCTTAACAACGCAGCCGTGTACATTAAGTCATCTGCCTTTCAGAAACTTGCCATCATAGTGAAGTTGATAATGCAGGAAATATTTGGTTCATCCAAGAGATATGAAAAAAACCTATTGGCAGCAAAATTTCAACACATTTTTCTGTAAGGAAGAAATAAATTATATTGTCATACCATGACACTATGTAAACTCCACTGAAATTGCAACAAATACTCAGGTTTCCTTGGATTTTTGTCATAATGTGTGTGCAGAATTTCAATATTACTCTCATGTTATGCAGATGATACACACTTGTATCTACTGACTTTATGTTTCTAAGCCTTGTTTCCCTTGCTTGTTTACACGACATCGCAGATGTTTTCATTTTCTGTTCTTTCCAAATGCTTCACCTCCTATCAGAAAAGACTTCCTCAATGACAAACTATATGCTTCTAATCTTAGTCTCATGTTTAATCCCGAGTTGGGCTTTGGTGTACCGTATTCAAGTCAGAAATGCATCAAAAGTAAAGTCTGTTACATCTTGAAAATTGTTTCCGTAACTTCATTCATTACTCAGAATTTTCTCAGGTAGAGCCACTCTGCTTTCTGTGTTATGGTTTGTTAAGGAAGGTTTTCATTTTGGTACACAGATCGATATTTATATTAATAAATCTGTGATAGGCCAATATCAGGCAATATTTTCATGTATCAGTTTAGTTATTTTATTGCAACAGCTCCAGAACAATATTAACTAATGATGGGTTTAGAAACAGAGTGGTTGAACCCACAAAAAATCCCAATTGTGTTTTACAGAATTTCTGTAATATTTTACGGCCTAGATTTCAGTGGTGAAGTGGTCTAACCCACAACCCAAATATAGCGTTTAAGTGACGCGTCGAATATTAGATTCTTGAAAACACAAAACGTTGAACCCTTTTTTCTCAAAAACTACAGAAAGTGGGTCAGACCACTCTGCTTCCAAACCCTCCTATTGTTTCTGAAATTGACTTGAACGTAAGTCCAGTTTTAGCTCTCGTTTTGGTCTCTACCAATTAGTATCGGACTCCAAAAAAATCTTGATACTTATATCTTGGATTTTGCTCAAGAATTGTGTCCAAGATGAGTAGTGAGCAGGACATTTGTTGTCACTTTTCAGTCAGTATATACATTTAGGCCAATATAACTGCAATAAACTAATCTCACTGAATATATTGGCCCGGCTAATTTATTAGTCCTACACTAAACCACCAAATATCAACGTTGATTGCAGCCAGTAATAGAAAAGTTTGGAAGCAGAGTGGTCTAACCCACTTTCTGTAGTTTTTGGGGAAAATGAGTTCAAAGTTTTGTCTTTTCAAGAATGGTTCTGTTGTTTCTGTGTTTCTGACATTCAAATTGACTGTCAAACAATCCTTTTACTATGTGAAAGAAAGTTGTGAGAAACACCAACTTACAGGTGGTAAAACACAGCATTCTGGCTTAATCTGCTTTTAAATAAACAACATTTTATGTATTTGAACTCATTAAGGATCAGATGTCATTAAAGATTCAAGTTTTTCTAGTGTTTTAAACTTGCCTGATTATAAAGTGAGTATAAGATTTCAAGTGTATTATTAGTCATCGTTGCTGTGTTGAGGTCTGTGGGTGCAAATTAGCCCAAAACCCAAAGGCATTTTTATCTTTAAATTAAAAAAAAAAACATCATCAAAATGGCACCATTCATCAGAGCCAGGACACATTAAAACAGAAAGAGTCATGAGTCTGTCAGCTTTTTTTCAGTTCATGAATGTGTCATTTGAACCTGTGGTTTCTCTGGAAAAATTACTAAATCTCAGCAAATCACTATATTTTTACATGTCTTGCAAAAAAATAAAATGTTTGTCATCTAAAGAATAAATGAAGGGTTTGGAGGCAGAGTGGTCTAACCCACTTTGTGGGATCAAAGTTTCGTGTTTTCAAGAATGGTCTAACGTTTGAAGCGCCACTGTAATGCTGTATTTGTGTTGTGGGTTAGACCACTTTGTCACTAAAATCTAGACCAAAAAATATTACAGAAATCATAGAAAACTCAGTTGGTATTTTTTTGTGAGCTAGACCACTGTGCTTCAATAGGTGAATGATAATATTGCTCCTTAGCTGCTGCGTAGATAAAATAACTTAACCAATACATTGTTTGTTTGAAAGTATTGCCCGATATTGGCCTATCACAGGTTTATTTGTATAAATATGCAACTGTGTGCCAATATGAAAACCTTCCTTAACAAAACATAACACAGAAAGCAGAGTGGATCTACCTCCACTGGTTAAAAGAAGAAGTTAAGAAAATTTTGAATAACGAAAGAAGTTACAGATACAATTTTCAAGATGTAGTGGACTTCACTTTTGATGCATTTCTGACTTGATTACGGTGCACCAAAGTCCACCTCAGGATCAAACATGAGACTAAGATCAGAAGCATATAGTTTGTCATTCAGGAAGTCTTTTCTGATTGGAGATGAACCATTTGGAAAGATGGTTGGAAGGATTTTTGTGTGTTAGACCACTCTGCTTCTAACCCCCTCAAATGAGAAAAGACAAAGCAGTACGAATGATGGCTGACACTGGCTGTAGCTACTCAGTTGCTCTAATTTCTATGTGAGAGTGGTGCGCTTGTGTGTCTTTCTGTCAGAAAGACTATGTAAAAAAATTCCGAAGCCAAATTTCATGAAACTTGGGTGGAAAGGTGGAGCATGGCATCTGGAACAACCTAAAAATTTGGCAGATAAAGATTTGAAATTCGATCACTTTCATAATATTAATAATAATAATAACAAATACAAGATAGGGCGTTGGCCTTTGTGGAGGATCCGCTCTCCGAGTGCCCTTCTAGCTCCAGCCGTGGCCGTCGGTCCAAGGTCAAGCAGCGTAGACGGGCCTCTCTCATGCCAGTCTTGAGGCCATTCTGAACAGATGTTGGCACAGCCAGCTGGACATGGCGACCTTGAGTAAATCTCTAAGGGATCTTCTTTGGCAGCATGGGCACCGACTCGCCCCCCTGGCAACGGAGACCCAGTGCAGCAGCGTATAAGCAAGTGATATGCGAGTGTGTGTGTGTGTGTGTGTGTGTGTGTGTGTGTGTGTGTGTGTGTGTGTGTGTGTGTGTGTGTGTGTGTGCGAGCGTCTACAAACCAGCATTGTGTGTCATTCAAGCTTCAGTGAAAAGGTACCAGTGAATCAATCACATGCCCTGTGTAACACCGCACTAAATGAAATTCAATGGACTGATTGAGTGAGTGATGGATGATTCACATACATACAGCCAGAATTAAGTGATGGAGAAACACTCAGAAGGAGAGTGGAGGAGGAGGTGAGGGTTGGTTAGACCTCTGAGGACTACATGAGGTGTGTGTTCGCCTGTGAATGTGTGTGTGTGTGTGTGTGTGTGCGGAGGGAAAAACTGTAGAGCGCGTAGACTCTAAAGGCTGAGCGCCCCGAGGAGCGGCGGCGTTCGTTACCCCACATCTGCCCTCCCAGGATGCGGCAGAATGTGTGTGTGCGGTTGCCATCTGGGCAGAACATCAGGGGTACGCTTGGACTGCACGGTGAGCCAGTCCACTTTTAATCTGCCCAGCGCCCTCTCCCCACCAACGAAGGTCACCGCCTCGGCAAGGACAGCACTGTCACCCCTGTAACACTAACAGCGGGGGTCGGCGCTGGCTATCCATAATAGATGGCAGCTGGCTTTAGTGTACGTCTTCACTTTGCCTGGGGCAGCGGTGTTAGCCCATCTTTCATTCCCACAACTCCGCTGAGCTAATGTGCTGTGTTAATGCTTGTGTGAATCAGGAGGAGTGCTCAGTCGTGTGTCTCCCCTGTAGCTACCGAACGCTCATGTCATTGCCAAAATAGGACAGAAGGTGCTTCAACAAAGGAAACATTCATCTGGAGGTATCACAGCATGGCAACAAAAAAAATCAACCTTAATACATTAAGAGTTCAGCCGCTAAGAGAAATGGGATGAGAGGAACTTTTATGGGACAGGATGCCTTTGGTAAACACAGAAACACGCATCCAGGTTGTGTCATTTTGGGCGACTTACCCGACGGTTCTTGCCCATTTCTGCTCTTTTATGTTAAATCCACAAGTCTCTTTCCTGTGTGTACTTTCGGACCACGACATTTCACAGGAAATGCATCAACCCCAATTTCACAGGCTTTTATGTAAAGTGGCTGCGGCAGTCCGACTCACCCATCAAACATGATTTCCAAGAGCGAGATTTTTTTTTTCCCCAACTTGCCAGAGAGACCAAAACCATTTTAAATGCAAATGACCTAAATAAGATTAGCGAGGTAGGCAGTCCGCTCCCTGTTAATTATCACACGCAGTAGTCAATTAACAACGCTAACGATGGGACACTTAGTGTGCGTTAACCCAATTTACCACGCCTGAGAGCCGGGTGGACACAGTTGCAAGGGGTAACTTAAGGTGGGGTCTGGAGGAGGAGGTGGGGGTGGTGGAGGGTCACGTCTTCATTCAGGAGGTGAGACACTTTGACCGGAGCTCAGGAGGAGAGTTTTGCAGTGACAGGAAGTAGAAAGGATTGGTGATGTCAGGCCTCTTCTCTCCACCGTGATGTGGAATCGGGCACCATGTGGGCAGAAGGAGGAGCGAGACTCATCCAGGGGTAATTAGAGTTACCCAGGACGTGCTAGCTGAGATGCTGCTCTGCAGTTAACAGCATTAGCCACGGCAGGGATTAAAGCATGCTCCGATTTAACAGTTGTCACTAGACCTTGGCTGTGAGAGGCATGGGTGACTGACAGGTCGAAACAAGGCCCTCATTTGTGTGGATGTGTGGTACATCCGTGAGTCTGTGGGGGTGTGTGTGTGTGCATAAGTATGTGTGTTTGTTGCACTGATTTGATTAAAGTCTGGGAAGGAGTATTGGGAATTTAGCAGCTTTGTGTCATTTTCTGCAGAACAAAACTTTGTTCTAACAGACATCAGGTGATGTAATCTATATCTTATGGCTAGTATGAGTTGATGCAATTCTTTGTGCACTTAAAATCACTGATGCACATTAGTTTATCCTGGTTTTTGAGCTTTAGTGCAGAGTAGAAAACTCAGCAGCTTTCTTCAGCTTTATTGTCAATTCTTCAATATGTACACTACCATTCAAAAGTTTAGGGTCACAGAGACAATTTCATGTTTTCCATGAAAACTCATACTTTTATTCATGTGCTAACATAATTGCACAAGGGTTTTCTAATCATCAATGAGCCTTTCAACATGGTTAGCTAACACAATGTATCATTAGAGCCATAGACTGTATAATAAAGATGGATGTAGCAACTGGCTCCAAGAATGAAATCTACCCAGAAGTGTCAAAAACTTGCAGTACTGCTCTGTCCTCCAGGGGCTGGCTCCAAAAAGCTTCATAGACGCCAATTCTACACTGCAAAAACTAAAACATGAAAGACTGACTTTCTACAGCTCAAGATTTTTTTTTTCTGTTAGTTTTCATGGTCAAAAGCAGAGATCAGGAGGCCGATCTGAAAATAAATCAATACTGAATTTTATATAAAGCGTTACAGTTTTAGTCCTGTCAGAGGGCGGGGCTACTTGATTGACATTCTGGTCTGGAATGATTGACAGGTCCTATGGATGAGGTAAACTAGACACTCATTCACTGTAAACGCTGTTCTCCTTGTTTTTATCAATTCTGATGTAATAATTTATTACATAGTTTATGAACACAGGAGCGATGGTTGCTGGAAATGTTCCTCTGTACCTCTGTGTAGATATTCCATTAAAAATCAGCCGTTTCTAGCTAGAATAGTCATTTACCACATTACACATAAGGTCGGTACTCATAACTTGGATTTTACTTAAGAATTGTGTCCAAAATGAGTGGTGAGCAGGACATTTTACAGTGTGGAAATTTAATTGTGAAATGCAGCTCTGCACTTTGCTGCCATTTTTCAGTCAGTATATACATTAGGGTAATATAACTGCAATAAGCTAATCTCAGTGAATATACTGGCCTGGCTAATTTATGAATTATGTACTAAATCACCAAACTTCAACTTTGATTAAACAAAACTGAAGTAAATTAAGAATTAGAAAGTAAAAATCAAGAACAAAGGAAGCAAAAACTGAAGAAAATCAGAACTGAGTGAAATGCAAACATGACCATGAGATAAAGTGGCGGATATAGTGCAGAATATTCAAACAGTGCAAGTGATAAATACACATATTATCATTGATTTATATTAAGCAAAATGAAAAGGCCATTTTGGACAATAAGTGACAACAACAAATTGACAAAATTAAAATCAAACATATTTTGCTGCTCTTCTCTTTCTGTCTAGTTGTAAAAATAAGAAAGGTAGCATTTAAGTAGGTACTGAATAAGTCTTCAGACTGCATAAAGCTAAAAAAAATGAGTAAAAAAGACCCGATGATCTCACCCCAGAAGCGAAAAAACATGCTTTAAGTCCGTTCCAGGTTATTGTATTTTGCCAAATGTAATCTTAGATCATTTACAATAATCTTCCCAGAACACACAACACAAACCGTGATGAAGACGCTGCAGTGTATTTGTGATCCATGATGATAAAATATCATCCACGTTCTTGCAGGGAAACGATCCATCGCCCTGCTCCTGGTTGCCTGGTCCGTATGATATTGATTTTGAGCGTTTTGACTTTATTCTCCCTTCGGTTCCTGCATCCTCCTCAATGTTGTGTCTGCAGGGATGAGATTTAAGTTCTTTTTCTTGGTTCTTTTTGTCCATAATTCACCATCTTTTGTGCCCCAAAGTGATGTTTTTTTGTGGACTGGATTAAAAATTGCCTTTATTTGATTTCTACTTTGTATTTTTCAGTGTTTAACTCTAAAACTTTACTAAAACACACTCCTTAATGCCCTTGCGAGCGTCTTGCACCTTCTGGAAGCTGTGATTCGTACAGACCTGAAGCAGTCCACAATAAAACACACTTGAAGTCCAGGCGGTGACATTCAGGCATCTCTATCAGACAGTCGCTCTCCAAAATGACACATCTGCCCCTCTGACATAAATCATCATCACACTCTGGCCCCGCCCACCCATTTTCATCTGTGTAACCAGAGCTCTGGGCGTCAGCAGGAAGTGTATTGGTGTGAGCGGCCTATTGATCATTGATCTGGCGCCATCGATCCAAAGCTAGCCTCTCTCCCTCCCACTCCATGTTCTCCATTTCTGTAATCTGTTCAGATTCACTGGAACGTCTTTGACTCCAAATAGATAAAGATAATGAGAATAAATGGCAGTTTTGACGGCTGTTGGTGTTTCTCTTTGTGGTGTTTCATTTATTGCCTTTAATCAATAGTTTTGACTTCGGATGCTGGACTTCTTTTTGTCTTTTGGATTGTAATTTTGCGTCCTCAGTGAAGTGTTTTAGGAATTTGTCATGCTACTTAAGCACTGTTAACACAAAGGAGAATCATGTTTTCATGTCCTCTTGACAGTAATTACACTACAGATAAAAATCACCTTGTTTTTATACTCTACACTCTATCCTATAAATGTCTGTTTTAGCCGACAGAAATGGCTCGAGTTCGATCTTGATCTCTTTATCAGTGCCACAAATGGGTGACATTAAAAGCCGCATGATGAGCCGATCAATGCACACGTAATTTACAAACTACAGGGCAGGTAATCAATGAGTATAAAAGTATATGAAACATACATTACAGGATTTCTGCTAAAGCACCCACCGCAGACTTTGATAAATAGTTAAGCCATTTATTTTTGTCAGTATTGATTATTCAGTCCGGAGAGTTCACCCGAATCGTCCGTCTTCTCTTCTCCTCTTCACTCGATCTTCTTCTGAGGGCTGATTTATGATCCGTCAGGTCAGACGAGCAGCTGTTGGTTTAAACACCTCGCAGATGAAATGAAATAAAGAGCTTTTAATGGGATTTTTAGAACACGGCTGGGCTTGTTTGGAATGTGGTGAGAGATTACTTGTGTGTGATTGGAGCTTGTTATGTGGACCCCTATCTGTCATCATGTCCATTTTTAGTTTACTGTACCACTGCTTAAAATAAAAAGCTCCTCTTTACCCTCCTGTTATGTTGAGGGTCAGACTGACCCATTTTAATGTAAAAAAATTATAAAACTTTTAAAAATTGTTAAAAGTATTTTTTTCCGTAGGAATCTTCTTCTGTTTGGTTTAATAAGTGTAATCAACATATAAAATGAAAACAGTTTATTTCACGTATTTGCAGCCTGAACAGAGGAGGAGTCTCATGTTAATTTATCAACTCCATGTAAAGAAAAAAATTTCAAAATCCATCCATCCATCCTATACACCGCTTAATCCTCATTAGGGTCACGGGGGGCTGGAGTCTATCCCAGCTACACATCCTCCTGAGAACCAAGAGAAAAAAAAAGTATCTTTCAATTTATATTTTTTGGGGGATTTACTGCCTTTTTGACGCTTGTTCACTGTAGTGAACAAGAGAATGATTTTACCGTAAAAAAAAAAACAGTGACAATTGGAAATCAAAATAGGGTGAAAAGAAAACAAGAATGCCAATCCATTTTCTAATGAAACGATAGATAGATAGATAGATAGATAGATAGATAGATAGATAGATAGATAGATAGATAGATAGATAGATAGATAGAATGATAGATAGATAGATAGATAGATAGATAGATAGATAGAATGATAGATAGATAGATAGATAGATAGATAGATAGATAGATAGATAGATAGATAGATAGATAGATAGATAGATAGATAGATAGAATGATAGATAGATAGATAGATAGATAGATAGATAGATAGATAGATAGATACATACTTTATTAATCCTGAGGGAAATTCAAGAAACTAAATTAAACTGAACATGAATTAAACTCTCAACGGTCAGGAGGCCTGCGTTTTGCTGCAGTCTACATTTTGTCTCAGCATGAAAACAAAGTTCCCCATATCCCACCCAATCACATGAAACATCATTGGAAAGGACAGGATGTCCTCTATTGAGCACATCAGGATTTAGTTGGGTAGCTCAAATGAGTCAGAAGACATAGATCAAAAACAAATGTCCAGTACAGAAGACATAAATGAATGGGCTGGTTGTTAGGAGGATATAGAGACAAACAGTCAAACTCACATTCACACCTACAGACAATTTAGAATCACCAATTAACCTCAGAATGGTTTTGGACTGTGGGAGGAAGCTGGAGAACCTGGAGAAAACCCACACATGCACGGGAAGAACATGTAAAGTCCATGCAGAAAGACCTAACCACTGAGCCACTGCACAGTCCAAAAAAATTCAAAATGTAAACTAAATTTTAAAACAATCAATTTCATGTGAAACTATTGTGTTTTATATGTATGCTACCGTTCAAAAGTTTGGGGTCACCCAGACAATTTCATGTTTTTCATGAAAACTCACACTTTTATCCATGTGCTAACATAACTGCACAAGGGTTTTCTAATCATCAATGAGCCTTTCAACACCATTATCTAACACAATGTAGCATTAGAACACAGGAGTGATGGTTGCTGGAAATGTTCCTCTGTACCCCTATGGAGATATTCCATTAAAAATCAGCTGTTTCCAGCTAGAATAATCATTTACCACATTAATAATGTCTAGTCTGGATTTCTGAATCATTTAATGTTATCTTCATTGGAAAAAAAAACACTTTTTCTTTCAAAAATAAGGACATTTCTAAGTGATCTCAAACTTTTGAACAGTAGTGCACAATAAAAAAAAAGTTTTAACTTGGATTTTTTATGAAAAACGAGTGAATTATTCTCATTGAACCATGATCTGTGAGAGGTAAATAACACCATTGCATTAAATATAGATTGTAAAGGAGATAATGAGATATAAACAATGTTCATTGAGATTTTTTTTTTCATTTCTGACTTTTTTGGATAGTTAATTGACCCAGGAACATCATTGTTGTCCCTGAAAATCAAACCTAACAGGAGGGTTAAACACATCAAACACCACCTGGTGCAACCTAAAATAGACTGATGCCATCCTGCGCTTCAGTCTCCATGCTAAGACTCCTTCCTTGTTCTCTTCCTTCCTCCGCTTTAGCCGACGCCTTGCAACTTCTCCCAACTCCAGGCAGCCCAAACATGCCTATTGCTTGTCATTAGAATAACAAATGCACCGGTGCTCCTGATTTAGTGTGGTGCTCTGGCCCTTGATGTATATTAATACCACAATGCTGCACCTCTTACCCAGGGTTCATCATTCATCCGGGTAAAAGAGGTGGAATTGAAAAGCAGTCCTTGTTTTTGCTGGATCACAGTCATTTATTGTGTCACGAGACAGGGCGGCCCCTCTGCACGTCCTTCACCTCAGCTCCTATTAGACACTACATTGTGTTTCTGTGTAATTCTGTGAAAAAAACATCAGATGACGAACTTGACTATTTCCGAAAAAGCTAGATGTGGTTCATCAGATTAAACATTCCCTCTTGTTATTGTTCAAACTTTTCTGGTTCCCTTTGGTGTCGGAATGCATGTATTCAGAATTTCTGCGGCCAATCTTAAAGGGGCAGCATTTGCATTTTATTTCATGCATATTTTTAATCATATCTCCTTCTGGCTCTGCCCAGCGCTCCCATTCCAGCCTGGTGAGATTCTCATTGAGTGAGTGGTGCAGCTCTGGGCTCAGTTAAGTGATGACTGCTGATGACGGATTGTCCTCCGCCACACTGCTAGCACTTCTCCCAGACAGACCGGCCGTCCCTTTTTCATCTCTTCCTGAGTGGACGTGAGGCTCACCCAGCAGTGCAAGACAAATAACACTTCTGCCAGGCCATCACTCTTTCCAGCAACGAGGCAGCTTACCTTTCACTTGCCTGTAGTCCGTGTAGTATCAGACTCAGCATCACCTCAGCCGCTGCCTGACCGTCCTCGCAGGACTGCCGTCAGTCCTGGGTAGAATATCTGCAGCGTGTTTTGGTGCACTCATGAACCTCTTTTTTTGCAGTGAAGGGGTTTTTGGGTGTTAATTTTGTCTAAAACAAACACTACTTCCATAAAATTACATACAGTTGTGCTCATAAGTTTACTCACCCTGGCAAAGTTTGTGAAATATTTTTAGAAAATATGTTTGATCATGGAAAAACTTTTCTTTCATTTAGGGTTAGCAGGCAGACTAAGTTATTTATTTTGTTTGCTCTAATCGTTTGTTTTAATTAAAGAATGGTACGTATTTTACAAATTTTGCCAGGGTATGTAAACTTATGAGCACAACTGTAAAAGCAGGCTTTCAAACAAGAAGTATAATGAAATGCTTCTAGTTACTGTGTACCTTGTGCAGTACCATTACAATGAGCCACTGTGTTAAATAATATTACAATCCTACAGTTTTATTTAGCAGATGCTTTTATCCAAATTGACGTACATCTGGGAGTTGATACAACACAAGCAAGGATCTAGTCAGGAGAAAACAACCTGGATAAGAGTCATGAAACAAGTTCAAGTGTGATAATAGGACCTTGGTGCCTACAGTATAATAATTATAAACTTTATTTCTATTGCACCTTTCAAATCTGGAGTTACAAGATGCTTTGCAAAACATTACAATACACAAAGCATTAGAAAACAACAATAATATTTTGAAGAAGTCAGTAAAACGAGTAGAGAGGAAGTTATGGTAAATCATATTGACACTGCACAGAAAAAGTCCCACTGTGACGATGGAAGATCATTACTACATCTGCAGCCATTCACAAAAACTGAAATGAATGAGTCCAAATAGGCACATTTCTAGGACTGACAGAAAACCAGCTTGTCTTTATATCACATGAGCCAAACCCACCGTTGAAATATAGGTTTTTTAAAATGTAGTGATGAATGGAGAAGAAACATGCTGCACATGTGGTTATTTCAATGCATGTAAACCTGATTGTTTTTTTTGTTTTTTTACTCTGCCAAGGAATGTGGCAGAATTAGGTTACGATCAGCGTTGGTTTGTCTGTCTGTCCGTCTGTCTGTTAGCAACATTACTCATAAACAGACCAACGGATTTGGATGAAATTTTCAGGGAATGTCAGAAATGACACAAGGACCAAGTGATTAGATTTTGGCAGTGATGCAGCTTATAGTCTGGATCCATGGATTTGTTAAAGATTTCTGTATCATTGCGAGATAGCGGCACGGCGTCACTGTAACTATGACAACAAGTGAACACTACGTCAGCTGCCTGCTGACGATCATATGATTGTGATCCTACTACAGATCGATCACTGTGGACCTATCGGGACTTATCGGTTTAAATGATACAAGGAACAATTGATTAAACAGTGGGGGTGTTTCCGAGTCCCATCAATTCCCACCGCCCGCTGCATATTTAGGTCACGTGATTTGGTATCTGTATGTAACATACGCATGCATCACATACGCCTTTGCTCAGCGCAAAGTCATTTTGTTTGTGGATACATCTATACTAAATGGACACATTCTGTGTTGCCGTGATTTTTGCTCATCAACAACTAAACTAATCCTGCATTCTAAAAAAACAAAAATGCTGCATTTCTGACAGTGCCATGTGGGGGAATGAACAGCCTTGGAGGAGTACTGTGCTCTCTGAGTGCTTTTCTTGTTATTATTTTCATTTTCATTTGGTCAGCTCAAACACAAACTGGCTGATAACATTCTAGACAATTAAAATCATCTTTGTGCTTGTGAAAAGGGAAAAGCTATTTTTTTCTTTTTACAAAAAAAGGACCATTTTAAGAGGTTTGCCTGATTTGCAAAAAACAAGCGGTAAATGGGTTGTCTGTTTAACAGCGTAGGACTACTCTACCTGCCTATTACTCAGGAGGATGCTGGTGTGAATGAGCGCGTATGAAAGAGGAGCTTCGGTTGAGTCTCAACTCATGATTCGTTAACTTCACAGGCGCTCTCGGGGAATCCTGAGGCCACACTCCCCCTGCCACCGCCCTGGGCAATTATGCTCGTTTGAAATGCAAATGGCCTGGCATGTACATGTGTTAGCGTGTGTGTGTGTGTGTGTGTGTGTGTGTGTGTGTGAGCACGTGTGCGTGGGTGGGTTGGTGGGTTTACATGCAGGTTTGTGTGTGCCTCCACGCACGTCTGTGGGTGTGAGTGCTTTTCCCCGTAACTTATCTTAAAAGCCCCTAAATCCACTGGCACCCCGGCGCAGCAGCAGTCAAATACAATAACATCTAAAAGCCCCGTTACCTTGTGCTCGCTCGGTCCATAGAAGGGACCCTCCAAAACGCAGAGCCGACAAAGAACATACCTTCAATTAGCCAAACGATTAACATTTTAGAGGAAGTCTGTGTTTGGGTCCCCTGGGCTCCCTGCACTCTCCACCAGTCTCCTTTTCATATTCAAATCCACAACATGAAAGTTAGCCATATCTAATCCTAAAAAATGGGTCTTTTACTATTTTGTAAGGAGATAATGCCTGAAGTTTTTGCAGGCAGTATAATTGCCAGGTTATGGAAGAAGGTGTACCATTATGTTTAACAATCACTGCGGGCCATAGGTGCTCCCGTCAGTCGGAGCAGACGAAGCTCTCAGAAGCAGCGCAGAGCTGTATGATATTGTCTTTTCTAATTTGGCCGGCGATTAGTCAATCATACTAACCTACATTCATTTAAACAAGCGCCTCTCTGGGGGTAGCCTCAACGCTTGAGTGGATTTGTGGTCATTATCATGTTGTGCTGTGGTTTGGTCTTCTCCATAAGAGACGCCACTATTGATTTGCTTCATTTTTGTGTCTGGCTGCTGTCACTTAACCGTGGCATCTCGGTGCTGTGAGCAGGCAGGGGTTGCCCATCTGCCCACCGCCATAACGGAGTGTGACGGGGCACAAAGTGGTATTGTGTGGACGGCTTAAACTTTGCGTGAACTTACACCACGCTGCCGTGCCACTACGCCACAGAGGAAACTCCTCTCAGACACTTAACCTGGGGTCAGGAGAAGTGAGTTTCTCCCAGATATGCCACTTACAGGATGCACAGAGGCGTCTGTAGAACCTTTTTTTTTTTTTTTTTTGGTGTGTGTGTGTGTGTGTGTGTGTGTGAATTTAGAATGAGCTTTTTCAGACTCAAAATTCCTGGCGCTGTGCTGTCACTTCTTATTAATGCTGCACCACGCATTCAAACTGCATTTGCATCCGTCCACTTGAAACCGTCCTGCAGGTAAATCATTATTTATTACCATTTTCATTGTGCGGTGTGAAATACAAGAAAGGAGATTAACTCAAAACAACTAACTCACGCTGGCGAATTGAGACATTGATTCAGTTGAAGGAAACACCCTCTGAAATGCTGAAATTATGTATTGATTTTCCTCCTGTCTTTCGCCCCGATGCCTCTGGGTAATTGCCTCTTTGCTGCTGCTACAGCTGAACCGAACCATCGGGGTGTCTCAGTGTCTCTGGCCTGTTATGTAGACTCACTCCGAGACGAACCCCACTGACTTCACATTGCGTTACGTGTCTCCGCCGAAACCAGCGGGGGAGCTGCAGATCTGTAGCCGTCTGCAGATGCATTCTGTATGAACATGTCAAATACTGTCTTTAAAATAATTTTCTCCTTGTGTTGCATAAACATTGCATGAGCTACGTTACATTTTCTCAAAAAATTTCACACAACAGCTGCACCCTGGGGGAATATTTGACTTCTACATCTAATAAACAATCCTACAGGCAGCAAAAGTTTTTACAAACCTACATATATATATTTATGTTTTAATATATTTACAGGATACTAACACGCTACTTTTGCGTGATCCCTTAACTTTTTAATTAAGTGACGTGTTCCTCTGTAGTTTTAATGAGCCAGAAGTCTGGAGGTGAAGCCTGTTGTGATGTGTCAGAAGCAAACTACCTCCCTGCTTCTGCTTGACAGGTGTCAGCTTTGGTGCTACAGAGGAGCTTAATAAGCAGCACCGTTTCCTGAGAGCTGACATGAGTGGGTCACAAATGTTTCCAAGCGTTATGGTTTCTAGTTGTCCGTCCATCCCATTCTAGACATCAGGAGGAAATTTGGATTAGATTTTGATGGTTGAACATCAAATGACAAAGGCACAGTCTCCTAAAAATACATTGCATTTTCAGTTATGTTTTGAGGGAAACAAATGTTCTCATATATGTTTGTTTGTGACATATCTAAGCGCTTTACTGTCAACATGGGGTTGGACTCTCTGGTACCAAAAAAAGCATTAAATGGAATCTTCATATAAGGGCTGTACAGTGGCTTGGTGGTTAGCACTTTTGCCAGATGAAGAAAGAGCTGTGGCAAATTGCTCTGTGAATGTGGCTGCCGAAACCAATACTGTTTTCTTTGCTTTGCTAATTATTAATTACCCATCTCCATGCACTTTTGCCTTGCAACTACAAGATACCCGGCCTTTCCAAGATCTTTCTGCATGCAGTTTGCATGTTCTCCCTGTGCATGTGTGGGTTTTCTCTGGGTACTCCGACTTGCTGTGGTTCATTGGTGATTCTAAGTTGTTTGTAGGTGTGAATGTGAGCGTGATTGTTTGTCTGTATATGTATCCCTGTGACAGACTGGCGACCTGTCAAGAGTGTCCCATGTCTTCACCCTAAGTCAGTTAGGAAAGACTCCAGCACCTCACGACCCTAATGAGGATTAAATGGTGTATAGATAATGGATGGATGGATGGATGGATGGAAGCTTCAAATATATTGTGAAAGGGTTGCATTTTAACCCAAGCTGTGCTATTTTCCAACACATAACCACAGAGTTTTGGTGCTTGAACTTAACCAAATTTCTAACAATTTTTTTTAATCCCCAAACTTAATCAAACTGAAAGTAAACAAATGAAGACCAAACTTAAGTCTGAGATTAATGGTCTTTTGGGTGAAAGCGCCGTATCTGACAAATGTCTCCACCCTCTGTATGCAGACTTTGATACGTCAAAATCCGACCTTTTAATTATTAAAAAAAACAACAAAAAATGTATTTCCTGAAAAATTAAATCTGTTTTCCTTCCTACCGTATTTAAGAATGCAGTTTAGATGTAAAGGAATGTCATTTTTGGAACTAACTCGGCTATTATCATGACAGCATTTCACACAAATGTCTACTGGGATGAAATGATGATGTTTTATATGCAAAAGGTCAAAGTTCCTCACCGCTCATCAACTGCTTATTTCAGGAACAGAAGGTGACTTTGCTCAGACGCTGAATTAGTGACACCAGTATTGGGTCCTTGCCTTGAAACTGTGGTTATTGTGTACATGTTTTGTTTTGTTGGCTTAAGGGTGAGAGTGACACGAGAATTAGCGGCTCATTTTTGAAGCATTGTTTGCTGTCTAGGCTACGACTTTAATCATAAATACACTTAATACCTTTTATTAAATTCCTTCATATTCTTTGATCAGACATGGATGTAAACTACAGCTCAACTGGCTCAGGCCGACAACCACAAGATGGTAATTCTAGTTTAAATCTGTCAGGATGCTTGACTGCCTTCTGAAAATGGAAGACAATGAACGCTCTGTATGAAATGTCTTTTTTAGGACAATGAGCCTTGTGGGCTTTAGAGAGATATGAAGACAAACTGTTGATGACAGCCCCTAATTCCCAAGATCTAGAATAAATGTTTTCCTCTTTTTTTGGTCCAGAAAAGAACTCTATCCATCACTGAGTTTTAGGAGCACTCACACCTGAAAGTGTGCTTTTTAATTTCCAGGTCTAGACGATGAAAGGCTGTTGTTGTTGTTTTATTAAGGTTAAACTGTCATTTGCCTATTAACTGATTTCTAAACTGACACGCGTCTCGGCAGAATCACAAAGCAACCAAAACAGGAGGCACAATAAAAACTGATTCACATTCCTTTGATGTGGCTTTGTCTCACACACTTGAAAAATCAGATGAAGAAAGAGCTGTGGCAAATTGCTCTGTGAATGTGGCTGCCGAAACCAATACTGTTTTCTTTGCTTTGCTAATTATTAATTACCCATCTCCATGCATATGTGTTTATTCCTAATTGTATTTGATGGATGAGTGGCAGCTTTGACACCTCATTAGACCAGATTAATTGAACGACACAATATTTATGTCTCGGCAATGACCAGTTATCCTACCATCTATCACCGAGATGATCTCACTGATTGAAAACCACTGGTCCGTGTAATCCTAATTATTTTGAATTAGAAAAGAATTTATAGCTTCTTGTGGCGTTTTTCTGTGATGATGGCAAATTGGAAACATTAAATGCATAACGAGGGAGAAAATGAGAGGAAGACACAATCACAGAATTAATGTGGGTGAATGTCGGAGGAAGCGGGGGAAGGGTGCATAAAACAAATGAGGTGCATGTCTTATAGACCCGCGGCTTTCCTGCACCACGCCGTCGTGTTTTCCTCAACATTCCGGCACAACATTTGTCTCTTTCTCGTAATTCTGTAAGGTAATGCCCACAGGATGCCTATTTAGAAGAAGGGGGTTACTATTTTTTTCACATTTAACTAAACCTCTATATTCCTCAACTCCCCATCCGCTCACTTCCAAACATGTTTCTGCAGAACATCTCGATCCATATTCTTGTCTTTTATTTAAAAAGTTGGCGGAGTACTCGAGAAAACATTTCCACTGAACTTCATATAACCCTCCTCTAACTTCTGCAGAGCTTTGCCCCTCATGGGAGGAGCACAAACTAAAATCCAGCATTTGAGCTCACAGAGAAGCAACAAGGCCCAGAAGAGTGGAGCTTTTACTATCATACAGTATAGGAAAGCCTCAAGGAACAGACTTCTTTCCCAGGTAGTAAGAACTTCCTCAAGCTTATTTTTCCAACTTTTCAAGTTTCTAATACCATTAGCTGACTCCCATGTGGTCTTGAAAGTGGTAGCGCTGATTGAATTAAGCTGTTTCCTTCTTTGAGACGTTTTGACTAGCTTTCTTATGCAGAAGTCAGTCGCCGCCGCTGTGACTACACAGCAATATGCACATGCAGCACTCGCATAAATGCTTCTACGCGTATGCACATATCCAGATGTGCACATGCCGGACACATGAAGGCGTGCGCACGTGTCTGAGCTGAATCTGATGAGCCATCTGTAGAAATCTGCTGACCAGAATCGCTCAATGGGATATAGACCACATAGACGCTCTTAGAAGCTGCTCCGTAATGCCATTTACACCATAGTATTTTAATCAATTTAATCGGCCTTTTTAGATATACTTGGCTCAAAATGCTCTTTCTAGTTTTAAAAATAGGACAAATGGTCTTTTGGAATCAGCTGGGGAGAAGTTTAATCTCATTGAATGGAGCCAAAGCCAGACGTTTAGCTCCACACAGTGTAGAATACAAGATTATACCGGCCTGATATAGCCCTTCCACCACCCGTTTATTTTTATCCTCTATTAAGGCAGCGATATCCTTAAAGGCTGCCAAAATTATCCTGTAAAAATGCTGACTGGGAAATATGAAAGGTTCCAGGCGGGTCTAGTAAGCAATCTGTGCGCATGGTGGAGCAATGTGACTGCTGTGCTTGCTATACCAACAGGGGTGACCCCAGTTGGATGGAGAGGTGAGACTAAATGAAAGTCATCCCTGGATCTTAGGGGAGCCAAGTCTGGAATACCAAGCCGTTCTTCAAAATGAGATTTACTGCCAACGGAGGCTGCTTTACATAAATGTTTGTTTTGTACTTTTTTTTTTTTAAAACGATGATTTCTCAGCAGCTAAAATAAGATTTTACAGGATCCACCACTGAGTCTCCGCTTAAGTATTTTGATAATTCTCCCATTCCGTAGAGGTAATTTATACAGAGGCAGCCTCCTTTATTGTGGGTTTGGGACCAACTAAGAGGATAATTTCCTTATCAAACGCACTCTGAGTCATTTGAAACACAAAGTTTTGTTCTTAAGTTAACCGTTCCTCAGAGTGAAGCTGGTAATTGAAGAGTTACTAGTGCCCTGCGGGTGTTCTGAGACGTTGAAGACAAAGCGGCGACTCCGTGACGTGAATTCAATGAAGGTGCAATATTTTTCCTCTTTCATTTTTTTTTTTTTTGCACCAATGAACACGTTTATCTGTTATCATACAGATCCGTGCACCAATAAATATGAATGAACATGCAGGCTTTATTCGAGAGGTTAGTAGAGAGACAGACAGGAAATGGGGGGAAGACCTGCAGCAAAGAGCCATGAGCCTGAATCAAACCCAAGCCTATCACCCCTCAACCAGCTGAGCCATCTGGGCGCCCATGTTTTGCTTCTTTATACACAAAAAGTGCAAAAAAAAGTCTCCTCATGTTTTGTCTAATTGGTCTCCAGCTCGTAAACTCACCCGCCTCTCTTTGGGCTCGCTGCTACGTACACTGGAACGTCATAAAGCTTTAAAAAGCTGACACCAGCAATGGCCCTTTTTTTTTTTTTTTTGCCAGCTGCCATATTGGAATGAACTTGAGATGAATGTATTGATCCCGGATGGCAATGACACAACCTGGCTTCGCTTTAAAGGTGACTCCGTCCAGACCGCCTTGCGTTTTGCGCGGCCGTCGAGTCGCGGAGGAATCTGGCGGTGTCAAGGAGCTAGTTTAAAATTAGAGCATGAGGGGAGCGTACAATTGATTTTGTTTGTATCTGATGTGATTAAACGCAATGGTTTGCTGTTGCCGGAATCCCAATCGTGGCTTTGACTGGAGCGCAGGTTTAGAGGAATGTCCTGAAGATAATATATGCCATTTGGTGATTGCCTTTAACCAAAGTGACTTCTCATGACTGAAAACCTTTTAATAACAAACGGTGCAGCAAGGGAGTTTTGGTGCCACGATGCATTATGAGTAGACAGTAATTTAGAGGTTCGTAGCAACAAATTTTTCTTTAAAATTCTGATTATAATGCAGCATCTGCACTGAATACAGCTCAATCAAAAGGTTTGATGAAGGCTTGATATAATTAAAAGACACAATATAAACTGCTGCAGGATCTTAGAGGACTGTTTAGGAGAAGATACGGACATCACATGCTGAAAAATGAGCATCATTTCATGCCGTGTTTGTTGCTTTCCATCGGCAAATCATTACATGTGAAATGACCGTATGGATATTTCACACCATGAAGATCCACTCACTGGTCCCAGCGTACATTTCCTCCCCTCGTTGTGTGAGTCCGGCTCTCTCAATCAAGACGCCGGAGTCCTGCTACAAGTCTCTGATTAACACTGCCGCTCTTGTAATTTTGTCTTAACGCTCCTCGGTTAAATGAGAAATTAAGAGGCAAGAGATAGAGGCTAATAGCGTTTATTAACCCAGCGTGAGTGGGCAGCGGGGCAACGCCGGCCTTCCACCAGCACCGTCTAGTCCTGGTGGCTCAGGCAGCGTGGCCCAGAGAGGGGAGTGGAACATAATAAAACCCAACAAATGCACCCAGCTGATTAATGCAGCCCCGTGGCTATAGTAATTATCCCTCTCCACACTCCTCCAGCAGACGAGCCAAACAAGTGTGCGGCAGCGAAAGGGAAATGTGCAAATGATGGATTTGTGGGACGTCGAGGAACGAGTCGGACAAAGACGCAGGTTTGTTGATGTGGTCGACTGTCAAGGTGGAGTTGAAGCTTTTGTGCTCAGTTTTAGAAGCTTATCTGAGGTACAAATTCCATCTGTGATGAAAATCAGTTATATATTGTACAATAATTAGATTTCACCCATAGATGGCAGGGAAA